>NC_137045.1:3191574-3454074 GCF_032717465.1 Coenobita brevimanus
GCTTTTTTTTCATTTCTTCAGTGTTTTTACCTGACTAGCCTATACCGAGGCTCTTTTTGTCTCTCCCTATCGATCTCTTGCCTCCCTCTCTTACATTTAATCTACTCTCTCTCTCTCTCTCTCTCTCTCTCTCTCCCTTACTATGATTTTTCTTCCCCGTGCCTATATTCTTATCTCCTATGGGTCTCTTTCTTGCTATTATTAACTTGTTTCCTGTTTTTCTCCTCAATCTCCTACATCCCATTACCTCCTCATCGTCCCCCTCTTCCACCTACTCTTCCATTCTCTCCCATCTATCCAACTTCTCTACCTTCCCTCCCACAATTCCCCATCTCTCTCTTCCCATGGCAGGGGAGAACATAGTCCCACCCCCTTCCCGACACAGTGTAAAAAAAGGTTACAGGCGTAATGGATTAAACCCATTGCGCCACCATATTCCTTTTTTTCTCTTTCTCTCTACCTCCGTCTCCCCCTCTCTAAAAACATCGATCATATTGAGTGGGTGAGGGAAGAGGAAAGTGGGAGGGATGAGTGTGGCTTCAGGACGAGAGAGAGAGAGAGAGAGTGAGAGAGAGAGAGAGAGAGAGAGAGAGAGAGAGAGAATGATAAATGAAGTGTAAGGAGATAAACAGTATGCAGAGAAACACAGGGAAGATGACAAAATTATTTATATATATATATATATATATATATATATATATATATAATCTGAGTGCAAGGGGCAATTTACCGATCCAGGAACCAAGTCTATCTACAGAATGGTATTTGCATGGGTGGGCGGCAGAGGAGGCCTGTCAACAAAGGAAGAGGAGATGAACAAAATAATCATCAAAATTTGAAAAAAGCTGGTGTGTTTGGAAGTTGTTTTAATCCATAGTGTTGAAGACTTGATCGGGTCAGGATTTACTCCAAGAACTTATCCTTCGTTTTCATTGATGGAAGGATGAGAGGACAGAAAGTGTTGATGAAAGGAGGGAATGTTGGTAGGAGTGAAGCTGTGTGGAGTGGCCAAAATGCTCACAAAATTTTTGCGGTTGGATGTTGTTTGTAAATCAAGTGGAAATGGAAGTCAATATGATGTCCACCGCAACTCTGACCTACACCGATGTGGGGAAGGGGGCTGCCCTTCGTCGTCATCTTCCACATCATCTTACTCTCCATTCAATACCTTATCCTCCACCACCCTCCTCTTCCACCCTCACTTTCTTCATGTTTATTTCCCACGTCCCTATCCTTCCACACCGGCTCATTTTCGTCTTTCTATCATTTAACATTATCTTGCGCCACACCTTACCTTCAACACCTTTCACCTCCATTAACCACTCCCTCCTTCTCTTCCCTTCCACACCGTCTAACTCCACACACCTCCTTTCTGATCATTCCCTTCCACATGGTACAGTTCCACGCTCGCCTCTCCCCTTTCTTCACTTCCACACCTTCTCATCCACACTTTTCTCTCCCCTTCCCGTCGTCACTCCATCTTATCCTCTCCACCCCTCCCCCCCACACACACACCCTGCCTCTCCACCACACACACTCATATCAAAGCCATAAACCAATATTATTCCAGCAGGGATTTTCTCACCGTCAAATCAGAAAATAAATCCAAATCCCACAGTCCAAATCTCCGGAGCAAGGAGGTCAACACACAAAAGGACGAAATTCCGGCGGATCAGCGGCTGTTTAATATCGCTTTATTTGTTTTGCATGCTACGCCTTATACTCATCACCTTCATCATCACAAATATCATCATTATCGTCATCATCGTTATTGTCCTCCTCCTCCTCATCATCATCATCACCATTACATCATTGCCTTATTTTTCATTATTAAACTGAGAGCGTATGAGTCAGGTAAGGGAACCGGACCATCATCAAAGGGCTGGATAAGATGGAAAAAATAAACAAGAGTGTGTTAAAGCCGTGTGGGTATATGGAGGGAATGGATGATACGAGAGTAGTAAAGATATAGACATCAGACACAGGGGTGTGAGAAGACGAGGGAGGCCGAGGAGCAGGTGGGAGGATGGTGTGACATATTTTGTATCGAAGAGGTCTGGGCATCTAGAAGGGTGAGAGGCGTGCATAGAACAGTGTAAACTAGATTTTTCTTTTTGAGAGGGATTGCAGGGATTGACTTGAACCCTTTTACCGAGCAAGGTATCCCTTTGCTGATTATAATTCTTTGGGGTCTAGAAAAATAAAGCATCTCTTACTGAGCTCTGAAAAAAGCTGGACACATACATAAAGACGGCCTTAGTATGTGAATGTGTATGACAATTTCTGTGCGCGCTCTCTCTCTCTCTCTCTCTCTCTCTCTCTCTCACACACACACACACACACACACACACACACACACACGGCCACAAACATAACTTCCGTCCGTTGCCGTCCAAACGAACTCTCCAACACAAACAAATCACCGAATCCCACACGAGTCGAATCACCTGACTAGCTCATCACACACAGGCAATCACCAGCAGCGGATCAAAAGGAGGGGTGATGAGGAAGGAAAGGAGGGGGAAGGGGAGAGGGCTGGGGAGAGGGGGGAGAGAGGAGGTATGTGTCATGTGTCGGAGCTGGAGCTGGTTTATTGCTGATTGTATCATGAGAGAGAGAGAGAGAGAGAGAGAGAGAGAGAGAGAGAGAGAGAGAGAGAGAGAGAGAGAGAGAGAGAGAGAGAGAGAGAGAGAGAGAGAGAGATGCTATGTGGACCTTTGACCTACTCCCAGGCACTTTGTGTACACACACACACACACACACACACACACACACACACACACACACACACACACACACACACACACACAGTGTATACATAAGGAGACTTTACGTAACATTCGTACAACCCATTCTCTCTCCCTCCCTCCCTCTCTCTCTCTCTCTCTCTCTCTCTCTCTCTCTCTTTCATGTATAACACCACCAGACTGTGACAGCTGTTCCGAAGTACCTTGCTTTTGTGAAGGATTCTCTCTTTTTTTCTTTATTTTTTTTTTTTACGACTTCTCCTTTATAAACAGCAAGTGATGTATAACTGTCTATCTGGTTGTCGATGCCTGTTTGTCTGTTGGTGAGTCGGGAGTTTTTTATTTTTTATTTACTGTATTTTCACCCTCCTAAATCCAACTACACCGTCTTCCATCCGCCTACACCTATCAACTCCCTCATACTACCACCTCTACACTCCCGCATCTATCCCCACAATCGTACCTCCCTTGTACATTCCCCAACACTTACCCACACCCTCCCAAACCCACCTGCACCTTCCCACACCCACCTACACCTTCCCACACCCACCTGCACCTTCCCACACCCACCTACACCCTTCTAAGCTCACTTAACACCCAACTACATCCTTCCATATCCGTCCACATCCAATTACAGCCTCCTACACCATCCCAAATCCCATCTAGCACCCTCCTACAACATCCTGAATCCTCCCAAACCCACCTAGCATCCACACACACCTTCCAACACCCTCACACACGGATCTATACCTTCCTACACCCTAGCACATCCACCTACACCCTCCCGAACCCACCTCCCCTCAAAGCAGCACACACTTTAATCTGGTCACTCCTATTAAAGTATGACCAGTGCATCATATATATTCGACTGGAGGTTCATACTGTCACATATAGAGTTTTATCCTTCAGTTATATGTCTGTCTATTTCTATACCTACTGATCTGTCTGTCTATACATACTCCTATCTGTTCGTTAGTTTACTGTCTATGTTTTTCTAACTCTTTATCCATCAGTATGTATGCATTTATTTATCTATCAGTTCGTCTATTTACCTACACTGCACATACTGTTTTTATGTCTATCTATTTACCTGCCAACCACAGTGTTTACAGAAATTAATCTCTCTTCGCCTATCTATCTATCTATCTCTTTAATCTGTCTGTCTGTACACAAATCACAATCACCGTTTTCATTTTCATCTATACAAATATACGGTCTCTGTATTCCTACATTTCTCTATTTACCAGCCTATCTTCAGCCATCTTTCGAATGACGTAAAGATTATATTCCATCAAAAAATTTTTATGGAAAATAATTGGTGGGTTTTTTACAGGTGTTTGGGTGACCGGCTAATTAAGGAAAAAATTAAAATGAGCGGGGGCAATTATGGGGCTCAGCCATTATGTAGAGGAATTAACTTTACAGGTGGATGAGGTTAGTAGAGAGAGAGAGAGAGAGAGAGAGAGAGAGAGAGAGAGTAGGAGGGGAGAAATAGAGCGTGAGAAGAGTATTATCCACACTACTCTGAACACCATTACCAATCCTCTTGTTTATGCATTCCCCTCCAACACCTGCCCATTTTACCTTTACGCCAGTTCACCTTTGCCATAATTCCTGTCCTCTTGACTACTTCCTTCAAACATCACTTTCTTGCCTGCCTTACATTTCTTCCATGTTCATCCATTCCCTTTTTGCCTAGCATACCTAACCCTCTCCTTTTCTTGCTTACATTCTTATCTTCCTTCCCACTACTCTTTCCTTCCTTCCTCTTCCTCTAATATTACCTCCTACTCCTCCTCCTTGTCCTCGTTCTACTCCCGTTACGTCCCAATCTACCCCTCTAACCCTCCTTCTTATCCCTCTTTCCTATCCCTCTTTCCCATTTACCCATCTCTCTCACCTCTTACTTATCCCTATCATCATTCCTAACTCTGCCATCTGAATAGCCACCTTCCCTATCTATCACAGCTTCTTACTTATTCCTACTGAAGTTGTCCTGCATTATATCTATATCCTAATTATTGCTTATTCCTCTTTCATCTGTTTCTTCTTCTTGGTTTTATGTCTAACTTATCTGGGTGTTTTACCTCTAGTTGTTGTCTATGCTACTGTATAATCAATAGTCAGTCCCAATTTTATATCCACCCGATCTGACTTCATCGTCTGTCCTCGTTTTCTGTCTTTTTTCCTGTTGTTTTCACCTAGTTACCAGTTTTCGTCATATTCTTTTAAATTTTTCTCCCTTTCCTTGAGTCTGTTTATTATATTTAAAATTTTACTTAATCTTCAACAAATTTGAGGCCTCCTTTACTTCTTTTACCCTGCTATTTTTTTTTATAATTATTCTCTTAAACTGTACCTTTTGCATTTGATTATTTTTTCCCGATTAACCATCACCCATTAATTTTTTGCTTCGTCATGGCTCGGCTACTAAGTCCCGACATTTAAGGCAAAGATGACCAGCCTTGCTTGTCCCTGAGCGGCATTATGTGAACAGGAAATAATAATCACCCTTCGGACCGAAAACCTTACAGGTCCCATATAGCCGGAGCGACTCAACCAGCTAGACCACTAGGCGTCCACTGGGTCATATGGTTACCACCAAATGTAGAAAATGGTTTCCCTAATCACAGGAAACAATTTGGCATATCAGTGTAAAGAAGCCTGAAGGTTGCACCACATCGAGTGAACGGATGGTAGACGCCCTCTCCCTCCAAACATTTTTACTAAATTATCAAATTCAGTTTATTCTCTCCTAAATTTCAACCTTCCTCTTTACGCTCCTTTTACCCAGTTATTAATTTTCTAATATAATCACTTAAATTCCACCCCTTCCCCTTCCTCTCGCCATCCACTTTCCTGAATACATTATTATTAACTAGAATGCACCTCGTTTCCTGATTTTTCCTTCCTGTTTTTGTTAAGTGCATATGCTCCTTTTTTTTTGTGTGTGTCTGTGTGGGTCTGTCTGTCTGTCTGTCTGTCTGTCTTTGTCTGTCTGTCTGTCTGTCTGTCTGTCTGTCTGTCTGTCTCTCTCTCTCTCTCTCTCTCTCTCTCTCTCTCTCTCTCTCTCTCTTCCCTACAACTGTGTGTTCTTCTCTGTCCCTATTTCCATGCGTCTCTCTGACTTCATCTCCCCTCCCTCCCTCCCTCCCTCTCTCTCTCTCTCTCTCTCTCTCTCTCTCTCTCTCGTTTTTCCCTCCAAGCGTCACTCCCCCTCCCCCCACTCTTTCCCCACCCTTGCATCTTTAACATTCCTCGTCCAATTGTTCTCTTTGGGGAAAATTGTGTGACCTTTCTCTTGACTCAGCATCGGTTCCTCTTCCTCTTCCTAATTCCTTTCCTCTCCCTTCCCCCCCTTCCTCTGCCCCTCCGGAACTTCACTCAGGTTTTTACTCGATCCACCACTTCCGTCTTCTTATTTTTCCTCTTCCTCTCACTCCTCGTCTCTCTCTTTTTTCTCTTCATGAACCTTTGCCCATCTCCTTGCTTATCTTCTTATTCGACTGTTCCTTGATCCGCCTACTTCCTTCTTCTTACTCTTCGGCTTGCTGTTCCTCTTTCCCTTATCATTATTTTCCTTCTCCTCTTTCTTATCTCTTGCTCTCCTCCACCCCCATAACCCCACTGGATATTTCCTGATCCCTTACTTCCACGCTTTTACTCTTCATGCTTGTCCTCTCCTTCTTCCTGAATCTTTCACCCCTCCCGCTAAGACTCTTTCCTCCTCTCATGACCTCGAACATTTCTTTATTCATCATTCTAAAATACTTGATTCTATAGCACAGTGACAATGGCGAGTAGGCTTACAGTGCGGTAGATTAGGGCAGAATTACATATGAATGTCTGAAGACCAAACAATATAATAAATACTTTAACTTGAGGGACAGATTAAAAGAGAATACTGTCTAGTGATCGTTGTAAAATATTTCGTAGCGAGGTGGAGGTCACTGCCGACACTTGGCGCATCTGACGATGACGAGATGCGTGCCCTTCCAGGGCTGTAAAAACTTTAAACAGCTGGCTTTTGTTCAGCTGTAGTGTGGTTCACTGGCTGATGTCCGGAATAAACATGATGCTCTATGGCAGCCGGCAGTGGGCAACTGAGAGAAGCTGAGGGGTATGCCAGCTGGTGATCGGTGGCTGAACTGATTCAGCTGGTGTTCGGTGGCTGAAATGAGTTGGCTAATGACCTGTGGTTAAAGAGAATGCTCACTGGTGACTGACGGTAAAGAGGAACAGAAGCATGCTGCGCTCTGACGTGACTGTTGCACTACGTGTCTGGAGACGAAATGAGCTTCTGTTGCTTATGTGGAATGCGGCTGTACGCGCTTCACCCAACCTCTGGTGTTCTAGGTTAGTTCCTTAGCAGATCCGCCGTTCACTTTTACGTTGATGTCTTCATTTTAAGGCTTACAATACAAATTATTTTTCTATCATTTTTCTCTCACTTTCTATCCTCCCCCCCCCCTTTCTTCGCTTGCCATATTTAATTATCTGTCCCCCTTTTTAGGCACGCTTGTATGAACGTCGTACCATTTAACTGACTTTTTTCCTATTTCCCCTAAATCTTTTACCCGCCCCTCCTCCCTCCACAAACCTCTTTACATCTTCCCTGATCTGATTATTCCGCCTTCTCACTCTTCCTCTTCCTGAACCGCTTACTTCCGCCTTCTCCCAACTTGTCTACTTCCTTGTTTCTTTTTTCTTTCCGTAGTTTTATTCCGCTTTTATACAGCAAATTTTCTCAATCCGCTTACTTTTGACTTTTCTCTTATTTACTTTCCTCCTCTATTCTTTTCTTTCTTTTAATCATGCTAATGCCTTTCTCAATATTCTGATTTTCCTGTTTCCGCTTTTCCCCCAGTAATCAAATCTAGTTTTTACTATTTTGTCTTTGTTTCCGGTCTCTTATTCCCAGTCTTTACTTCTCATTTCCCGTTTTTTTTTTTTTTATTCTGTTTGAATCCTCACTTTCCCGTCTTCTTTCTCTTTTATTCCCTCATTTATGTTTCGATTTTTGTATTTTTTTACTTCCCATTTCTTCCTCACCTCCTCTGCTTTCTCCCTCTTTCGCCAACCAACCAATTTTCTTTACACAATTTATGTTACCGTAATTGCCTCTCCTTTTCGTTTGCTGTGTCCCTCTTTGTTATTTTTTTTAAGATCTCATTATATTTTTCGTCTTAATCATTAGCCTCTCTCCCTAATCTCGTCTTCTATCATCACTAATGGCTTGTTTATGTTTTCTTTACTATCGTCTCGTCTTTCACCACTAACGGGCTCATCTTCTTTGTTTTTCCTTTTCCTCTTCCGCCTTCGTCTCATAATTCTATCATATTCCCAGCGCTTTTCGTTCTCCTTTTTCTCTATCCTTTTCCTTTATGCTTTTAATTGAACAGAGTCTTGTTCAACCCATTCGCAAAAAGAAATCAAATGTTAGCTCGGGAAAAAAAAAATCGTCTGATGTCCAGCTCTCTTGATTGCTTCCTCGTCTTTTTGCTTGAGTCATTCTCTTTCTCTCTCTCTCTCTCTCTCTCTCTCTCTCTCTCTCTCTCTCTCTCTCTCTCTCTCTCTCTCTCTCTCTCCACCATTTCCTTTGCTTGACTTTCTTTGTTTCACTGCTTTTTTCCATCGTTTACTGGGCTTTAATATCGCTGTGTTTTTTCACGGGAAGTACTGTCACGCAGAAGAGGCAGGATACAAAACAGACATGGCAGAATGTGTAAGACGTAGTGAGAATCTGTGACACCTTCTTAACTCTCAAGGGGCAGCCAAGCAGTGAATAAGGCAAGTTAGATACACGATATCTCTAATACGGATGGGCAATACATTCGGGTCATTCACCAGTAAACTCAGTAAAAGATCCAACCCCTATTTACACCGGTCTTCAGTCCCACACTAACATCACAGCGACCTCCCCAGAACCCAAGGCAAGAGAAGAAGGGATGAGAGAGATGTCTTGGTTTAGTTTATTCATGCTACCACCAGACGATTTTTTTTGTTTCCGAGCTAACACTTGATCTCTTTTTGCGAATGGGTTGAACAAGACTCTGTTCAGTTAAAAGCATTTCGAAGTCTCGCAACTTGAGTAAAATCGTCTGGAAGTAAAAGAATAAAAAAGAAATTATTGTTTTAAGGGGGCTAACGCTCAGATCAACTTCCGACTTTCCTTTTTCTTTCCCTTAGCTTTTCATTTCCCCTCTCTGTACTTTCCAACTTCTCTACTTATCTTCATTCATCTCCATCACGTCTTTCTTTCTCATTTCATTTATCTCCTCTTCTTTTCCTCTTTCCTGCCTTATAATATGCTTCCCTCCATTATCGTGTCCTCTCATTTTCATTTTCGACCCTCTTTCTTTGTATTCCCTCGTCTAGTTATTTCTATACCACAACATCTTAATTTTACGCTTCCTCTTCCTTCCGTTTTACTTGTCTTCATCTCCTCCCTTCCCCTCTCTCTCTCTCTCATTTCTCTGTCTCTCTGTGCTTCTTGGCTCCCCCTTTCGTCTTTTTGTTTCTTTACCATTAACTTCCTAAATCTCCTCTTCCCCTTTCATGCCCTCATTTCGTCTCCATTTCCTCCAGGTCTTCTCTCTGTTCTTCCTTGTTTTACCTCCTCCTTTGTCTTTCCCTTACTCTCTCTCTCTTCCCCCTATCGTTGTGTCTCTTTGTTATATGTTTCCTTGTAACTCTGTATCTCATTCCTCTATCTCTCCTCGCTTTGTTCTCTCTCTCTCTCTCTCTCTCTCTCTCTCTCCACTTTTCCTTATTAAGTCACAAAATTTTCCCGGCTTAGCAGAGTACAAGCACTTAATGGCCCGATGCTCCTCTTTCTTCATTCCAGCCACATTCATCTTAACTTCTCCCTCTCCCCGTCCATACCCCCCACAGTGTAGAGACTTTACACTGTGGTCCCCCCAGCCACTCTTTTCCTCCAATCAAGTTTCTTTCCATCTCTTTTTCCTCTCTCCATCCCTTTACCCATCTTCATATTCCCTCTCAGTTCTTCCTTCAAACCTTTTCTTCGTCTCTACTCCCCTTCCCAAGCTAATTCCTCCACTTCTCCTCCTCCTCCTCTTCCCACTTCCTCTCCCATCTCCTTTCCCCAGCCTCTTCCCCATCCGTCTCCTACCCCTCTCCCTTCCTCTTTGCGCTATCCGGCTAATCCCCTCTCAAGTCCTGGCCGGGATTAAGGATTACTCAAGTTCAGAATTTAAGGTGCAACTTGGGGGAAGCACCAAGGACGACAGAGAGAGAGAGAGAGAGAGGAACTCTAGTATATCTTTTTGCGCGAGGAACATGAAGAATATTGAAAGTTCCCACGTCTTTTGTACATTATTAAAAGCATATCTTGGTTACGAGAAAATAATTAGCATGAGCTTCCTGTACTTTATATCTATGCATGAATTAAATCCTTCAATTTCGGTGACGCATATTTACCAGCAATCTTACTATCTTCATAAGCTGTTTCCAGTTTCAGAGACCATTGTTTTTTTCAATTGGAGAGGTTACTAAAGACTTCATTACCCCTGTCACTACAAAAAATATAATTGTTTAGAGGTTGCAAGAGTCAACTGCAAAAAGACGTAACCGTATTGAAGGGGTTAAAAGGAAATGTGTAAAATTTTCTTCAAGTCTCTTCTGGTCTTCCTGCAAACGATAATTTTGGGTTATGTGAGGGATTTTTCTATGTTTGTGAGTTCGATTCTGAACAAAAGGCCTCCCACCGTTTCCCTTCCACGCGTCTCACAAATTCACAGCAGCGGCAGCAGTAAAGCAGTAAAGTGCCATGCCGTGAGAAGCCGTCAGATGCGGCAAAGGAGCAATAGCCTTCCCACTCGTTTTCCTTCTTACTTCTCCCAACTGCACAACAGAAGCAGTAAAGCATTAAAGTGTCTTGCCTTAACCGCTTCACTCTGTTGACATCCCTGCATTTTTACATTTTATCACTGCCACCACCAGATTTTATTCATATATGAAGAGATTTTTCCAGCTGGAGGAGTTAGCTGCCTATTTAATAATGATCCGATTTCTGTACGTCTGTTTGTTTGTTTGTTATCGTAACACAGCAAAAACGGCAGAACGTAGCGCAATCTTTGTTAGAGCAAGGTACCGTTAAAATGCTCTAACTTGAAGAATAAAACAATTTCCAGTCCAGTCGGGCCATCGGTTCCCGAGTAATGACTCATTCCTGGCCTTTTGCTTCAAATTTAGTATTTACTTTTAGTGGAGGGGATGGATTCGTTCTTGCTCCGGCATTGAAATTACCAGCAAGACAGAAAAGAGAAAAGTGACATGTTTGTTGTATTATCACTCTCTCGCCTCTCTTATCTCCCACCTTATACTCCTAAACTTGTACGCTATAATGCTATCGTATAATTTGGTACAATAGCAAACACTACTATCCTCTCTCTCTCTCCCTGTCTCAACGGGTGTCCCAGCAGGATAAAAGTAAGGGAAAATTCCTCGCTCCGTCTCGCTCACGGCATGAGTAATTCAATTTTCTGTTACCTTTCGACTGAAGACAGGAACTGACTTGACATCGACCGTGGCATTTAAGCGAACAGCCTTAATTAGCTTTCTCATCACTGACGGTTTGCCTTAAGTTGGATAAAACTGTCTGGTGGGAGAAAGAAGATTGAATATACACGACAAATCAGAGAGGTTACGATGCCGTCAGACCTGGCAAAACACATCGTAAATAAAGACATATTTTCGCTCCAACCCTAAGAATGGAGTTTTCATTTCTTTGTAAAGGCCTCCAATACAATTCAGTCTTTTCAAAACGGACTGGTGTCAAGGTCAAATTAAAAGGGAGAGCTCTCTAGCAAAGAGAAAAAGAACAACAAAGAAGAGAGAGAGGAAAAGGAAAAACGAAAAACGAAAGGAAAACGAAAAAATAAAAAGAAAGAAAGAGGAAGAAGAAGAAGAAGACGAAGAAAAAATAAAGAAAGGAAAAAATAAAGAAACGAGAAAAAGAAGAAAAATGCCGAATGTGACCTTCCCCTGTGATCTTGACCTTTGACTGATTACTCTCAAAATAAAATTTAGTCTTGTCAAACCCTTCATTAAGATTTGTGAATTAAAATTTAGTTAATAAAATCAATGTCTGCGTTAAAAAACTGACGATAATAAAATACATTGTAAGTATTTATGCATGGGAATATGTTTTCATTTGTAGTGTTAAAGATACAACTTCATAATATCCCCCCCCCCTCTCTCTCTCTCTCTCTCTCTCTCTCTCTCTCTCTCTCTCTCTCTCTCTCTCTCTCCAGAATACCAAAGAACAAGGAAGGAGAAAAACCAGCAGCCGGGGTCACAGCATTAACTCTTACTTTACAACTTTCCTTCTCTTATTTCAAGTTTGGTCTTCTCTGATATTATGAAATCCTTCTTTATGTCCGAAAAATAAAAGAGTTGGGAGGGGGATGTGTAAGCAGGGAATGTGAGGGGAATGGGTGGGGAGAAGGGGAGGGGAATGAAGGGAGGGGAACGTTGGGGAGAGGAGGAGGAGGAGAGGCTGGTGGGGAGGGGAAGGGTGGACGAGATGGGTGAGGAAAGGGTAGGTGGGAGGAATGGAAGGGGGGATAGGTTTAAAAGGGAGGGGGTTGAGTGAGGTTATCGTGTTGGAGGGTTGGATGGGTAGGAAAGAATTGGGGGATGACGGAGAGGTGGGGGTGAGGAAGGAGGGAAAATGACAGAGGAATGAAGGAGAGAAGAGATGAGGGGAGAAGGAGGGGACAGAGATGAGGAAAGAAGAAGGTAAAAAGAGAGAAACAGAGAGTAGCAGAGGAGGAGGTGATGCGGGGAGAGAAGAGGGGGTAAGGGAAGATGGGGGAAATGAGAGGGAGGAGAGAAGGAGGAGGGTGAGAGGTAAAATGGGAGAAGAGGAGGCAAGAGAAGAGCACGAAGAAAGAGATGGATAATAAGAGGAAGTTATGAAAAGAGAGAGAGAAGAGGGAGAAGAGAGGACTAAACAGGAGAAAGAAGAAGAATGAAGAGGAAAAGAGAAGAGGAGAGACGGAAAGAGGAGTGGATAAAAAAAAAGGAGGTTAGGAAAGGAGCAGAAATTGGTGGAATAAAGAAAGGGGAAGAAGAAGGAAGGAGGAAGACAGGAGAGGAGGAATATTAGAGGACCTAGGCGGGTGAAGAAGAAAGAGGGCTGGAGAGAAGGGAGAGAAAATGATATAACTGGCTTCAAAGGGTTTCGGGAAGGGGAAGTGAAGACGGAGAGGGAGATACGTCCTCGAAAGAGAGAGAGAGAGAGAGAGAGAGAAAGAGAGAGAGAGAGAGAGTACCAGATGAAAGAGTAAAGCGAGAAGTAATTTAATAGGCAGGGCGATACAGAAGAAACCAAACTAGACAAACTGACAATAAAGAAAAGACGAGAAGAAAGGAAAGAGGATATAACAAAGGAGAAATAATCATAAAAGTTTGGGTAAGGTATTTTTATTCCTTCCTGCATTGCCCAGACTCCCAGATATTAAGATAGTTTGCGGCCGAATTTGCATGCACTCACCTCAAGCTGTTATCTTTCCCTTCTCACGATTTTTTCCTCGTGTGTCTTAATTTCTAGTCGTATTTTAACCCACTACTGCTTTAATTTCGGGAATGCTATGGATATTTGTAGGATAAAGGTATATATTATCATTATCTATAGCAGTAGCCATAACAATATCAACATTATAATATTGCTAGCAATACCCATGGCCTTGCTATAATCGTCGAATCGGTTTCATGTACTGTATTATGATGTACAGCCCTTAGAAAAAGTTCGATGACAGTCCACTAGCAGCACTGTGTCCTGTCTTCCATTCTTTCCTCTCCAAACGACAGGGAATATCTTTCTTTACCATATTCCTTTGCTGTATTATTCGTATTATCACATAAAAAGTGCTGACGTAACATTTTCCATTGCTACAGCCGCTAAGTGTTCGGGATTTTTTTTTTATGGCAGAAACTATAATTTATGCATCTACAAGTATGTAAGCAAAATATTTCATCAGTGCCTGATTCGATTTATATCAAAATTGGCACACTGTCTACGGGCCTGGGAAGAGGCATTTTGATTATGGTGCAGATCGGTAAAAGGATCATATGTCAGAGGTCAAGGATAAAGGTCAGGGTGTCTCGTGATTTCATGAGCGCCTTATCCGAATTTGAGGATCAAAATTCATATATATTCACACATCGTAATCTGGGATGTGAAGTGACTGGTGTAGATCCATCAAAATTCAAGGTCATGGATCGTATTGTTATTTTCGGCGCGGCGTTGCTATGTTTTCTGAGCAGTCTTTCTGGTTGTGGTTGTTCTTAAAAGATAACAATACCTATTAATTTTATAATCAATATCACACGTGTTATATTAATTAATACTATCACATTTACTATTCACTCGGCCTTTCACTGTCGCCTTCCCTTTATAATACTCTTCATTCTGACAGTATTTGTTATCTATTGGCCTTTTTTCAGTCCTTCATTTTATTCCTTCACCTCTCTCTCTCTCTCTCTCTCTCCTGCCTCCCTCACGTCCAATTAAAACTAATTCCTCCACTCATTCTTCATTTTCCTTCCTCTCCTTCGTTACATATTTTTCTTTCTCGCTCTCCTTCTGTCTCCCTCTCAGTTTTTATTTTATTTTATTCTCTTCCTCCTTCATTCTTTTTTTTTGTGTGTGTGTTCTCTCATGTGGTCTCCTATTTTCTATCTTTCACCTCCTCTTTCTCCCCTACATCTTTTTGCCCATTTCCTATTTTCATTATCGAATTCCTATAATTTTTCCTCTCCTCCTTTCCTATACTTCATATTATTCCTATTCTCCTCCTCTTTGTCCTTTCCTATTTCCTGTTTTCTTTTCTCTTTTCTAACTTCGCCTTCCTCCTCTTTTTCTTTTCATACCAGTTCCTTATCCTCCTTTTCTATTTCCTTTACATATTCTTTTCCTCTTCTCTTGCTTCCCCTTCTCCACCATTCAACTTCCTGCATCCTTCTTATCCTTTTTGGTCTTCACATCCTCCCCCTCCTACTTCCTTTTCCTCCCTATCTTTCTCTTCTTTTCTATCCATCTTTTCCTCTTTCTTCATCTCGTCCTCGTCCTCCTCCTCCTCCTCCTCCTTATCATCATCATCATCATCATCACCATTTTTTACTTCCTCCTCCTCTTCCTCTTCCTTTACTGTTTACTCATTATCTCAGGTTCCAAAGGGCCAGGACAGAAAAGGAAACTTATTAAAGGGACATGGATTGTCTCTTTATTTGCCTGTTTGTCTGTCGTCTTTATTTTCTTGTCTTCTCTGTGTCTGCCTGTCTGTCTGTCTGTCTGTCAGTCTGTCTGTCTGTCTGTCTGTCTGTCTGTCTGTCTGTCTTTCTCTCTCTCTCTCTCTCGCTCTCTCTTTCTCTCTCTCTCTCTCTCTCTCTCTCTCTCTCTCTCTCTCTCTCTCTCTCTCTTTCCACGAACTCTGCCCTTTTGTTATTTTTCATTCCCTTCCTCTTCTTCGTCTCCCTCCCTTCTCCTCACCCGCTTCCTGCTCATCTTGCCTACAAACTATGACCCTCTTTTTTTCCCATAATTTTTACGTATTTTCTTCTCTCCCTCTTCCTTCTTCCTCCTCCTCCTCACACATTCTGCCTTCCCTTTTCCTCCTCCTCAATCCCCCCCCTCCTACTCTTCATATTCCTCCTCTCCTCATTTTTCCTCCTCGTCTTAATTTTTCATCACTGCTCGTCCTGTCGTCTTTCCCCTTTCATTCTCCCTCTCCCTTCTGTTCCTCCCTTCCTTCTCTCCTCTTCCTTCCCTCTCTTCTCTTCTTCCTCTTCTTCCCTCAAACTATGCCTCCCGTATATTCTAGAGAACTCAGCACAGGAGGCATGAAAAATTACCTTATTGAGGTCCGATGCGAGGCTATGGGAGGAGCAGGAAGAAGAACAGGAAGAAGGGGAGAAGAGAGAAGAGGAAGAGTGGAAGAGGAGCAAAGAAAAAGAGGAAGAGGAGGCAGAAGGAAAAGAGAGGAAGAAGACGAGGAGGATGAGAGAAAGAGAAAGAAGGAGAGAAACAGAAAGGAGAGGGAAATGAAAAGAGGAAAGGGGAGTGATTGATCAGAGAATGATAGGAGGATGGGGAACAGAGACAGAGGACAGACAAGGAGGAAAGAAGAAGACGAAAAGACTCGGAAAAGGGAGAAACGAAATATGGCAGAAATAGGGTAGACGGGAAAGGAAAAATAAAAATGGAAGGAGGAGCAGCATGAATAAGAATGAGAAACAGAGGAATATGACGAGTGTAATGAAAAGGGGCAATACAGGTTCGTGGAGGAGAGCATAAAAGACAAACCATCTTCTCAATATTACTTCAGGTATGACAGATGATGCTGGTAGGATTCAGAAAATGGGAAAAGAGGAAAAACAAAAGCAGCACAGGTGTCAACAGAGTGTGGAGGGAAAATAGGCCACACACCCATGCACTCACCATCGATGCCGTCGAAAGAAAATGAATCTCAAATAAAAAATAACAACAGCAACAACAATAAAAACAACAGCAACATTAATATATATAAAAAATAGTAGGATTTTTTTTTTCTTCCGTCTTATCATCATCATCATCATCATCATCATCGTCATAGTCATCGTCACACCAATGCATGGAGTTGGAAGAATCTACAGTAGAATAATAACAAAAACGACGACGATGATGGTGATGATGATGATGTGAAGGAGAAGAAGGACGTACTATAACAGGAGAATGACGAGAGAGAGAGAGAGAGAGAGAGAGAGAGAGAGAGAGAGAGAAACAGCACTTTCGAAGATAGGGCAGGAAATGGAAAAATTGAGAGATGAGGTGAAAGTGGAGGGAGCTTAGATTGAGCAGGAGAGGGGAGTGGAACAGGAGAATGGGAGAGAAAATGAATGATGGAAAGACAGAGAACAGTAATATAGGAAATGGACGACAGAGGGAATGGTGAGAGAGAGAGAGAGAGAGAGAGAGAGAGAGAGAGAGAGAGAGAGGACAGGAGAAAGACGGAGGTCGCACGAGGGAAAGGAGAGTGAGTGAGTGAAAGGAAAAATAACGAATGAACAAGACAAGTGAAGGATTTACAACAAAGATGTGAACGAATCATTTTCAATTTCTTCAGTACAAGAACGCCTTTTCTTATTCTATACCTGTAACGGAAAGAAAACTACAGTCAACACTGGGGAGACATTTCGATGTGAAAGGGTACCAGTCTACAGTAACCCATTCATTCGATGACGCTATTTCTGTTTTGGCTAGGCTAATGCCAATTCTATTCAGCATGTGAGACAGTTTTGTGAATGGCAGAGTTATCCCCGTTAATTCAGTGACCATTTTATTCATCTCACCTCGTTCCCGGAGACAAACAAGGCAAAAAACACCTCTGACAGCCACCCCCTTCCCAACTGTATTTACTTCCACAACACATTGCAAAAGATGCTCTTTGTCTTTGGAAATACCCCTTAGACACTCTTAAGATGCACACCTTGTGCAATAGATAGACATATCTATATCTGTCTATTTATCTATGTATCTATATACTGCACTTTAACATTCAGTCAAGAACCCCTGAGATCCTCCTTTGGACCCGCCGAGTCACAAGATCTCTGTTTATAAAATATTGTTGTAGATGAATGAAAGACCTTCAATGCGCGGTTGAAAAGGAAGCACTATCAGTTTCAAACACGGAAGTGAAAGATATAAACTGTCAGCGTCTGGCCTTTGGTTCCTTCTTCCTTGCATAAAAAATACTGGATATATATACAAGGAAATAAAAGGGACAGACAAGCAATTTCAAAAAAGGGACAGACAAACAATTTCAAACACGGAAGTGACAGAGATCCATCAGTTCCAAACACGGAAGAGAAAGACGACAGCAATCGAAGGCCTCCCACGCTTGCAACATCCCCACAACCTGGCCAGCCAAGGGTTTGCATTTATCAAGGATTCTGTGTTTACCATTTCAGTCTTGTATGAACCGTGACGCCTTTTTAAAGTTTATTCTTGATTTTGCAAGCTGGTTTTCTTCATCTGAGGGAAGATATCTTGTGAAGGCGTAAATGAAGCCAATATCTAACCCTTCCAGTTCTAAAAATCTGAATTAAAAAAAAACTGAGTAAAACTGTGGGATAGTACTGAAGGATGATCGTATTCAACCTAGTTTGGTTAGGAAGTTTCTGGTATGGGTAGGAGTGAAGTTAGAAGCATAAACAATCAAGCCTATACACAACTCGGTGTGAGGAAAGTTTATAGATATTTGCTTAACAGGCAGCCGACCTAATGAGCTGAGAAAAGGTTATTACTGGCCCGTAACACCTGTGGGAGATTATGGAGGAGGAAGAGATAGAGCGAAGAGGGGAAGGAAGGGAGTCGTTCTCACACCCTCCCTATTTACACATTACTACGAACCTTTTATTTATCAATCTATCGCTCTATTTCCCTCGCTATTTATTCATTTTTTTTTTTCTCTCTCTGATGATATACCTATGCATCTATTTTTTTTTTTTTTTGTACATTTGATAAGTGCTATGCCTCCTCACTGAAAACAAACACAATTTATTCTTGGTGTGTCTTGCTTGGGGGAGGCGAATCAATCTTTCACATTTTAATATATTACCTATACTTTTTTTTTTTAGCACTTTATATATTCTTCTATGTTTACGTGCAACCCATATTATCCCCCCCACAAAAAAAAAGAAATCTTACATTTGCAGTTCTTTTTTTTCGAGGTTTACTGTTACTATTCACAAACCAGCAGAATTAACTGTTTGATCGCCAGTAGGTGCAATGACGTAAATGGTGTAAAAACGTCACGAGAGAGAGAGAGAGAGAGAGAGAGAGAGAGAAAGTAAAGGGAAAAAAAAGCCAGCTAGATAACTCTTCGGTAATTGACTCGCGTAGGTCTTTTCAGCTTGTGCAATCCCAGAGCAGGAAAAAAGAAGGAAAAACAGAGATGGAAAAAGGAAGTAAGGAAAAAGAAAGGAATGAAGGCGGGAAAGGAAGTGAGAGGGAAATGGAAGGAGGCAAAAGGGAACAGAGATAAGAGATGGAGAGAAAGAAATGGTGACAAAGATTGGAAAAGGAAAACAGAGAAGGAAAAATTAAAGAGAGGGGAAAGAAGGGACAGGAGAAAAAAGGGAGGAAGGAAATAGGTGAACAGAAACAAGGCCTATAGCAAGGAGAGGAAAAAAATATGGAGAGGGGGAAACAGAAAGAAAACGAAGGGAGAAGAAGGGCTTTAAGATGAGAGGGAGACGACAATTAGGGAAAAGGAAAAAGGGAGAGGGGAAAGGAAGGGAGGATAATGAAAGGAGGGATGAAAGGGAGAAGAATAATAAGGAAAAGGGAGAAGAGGAAACGAAAGGAGAGGAAAAAGAGATGAAATAAAAGCCAAGGACAAGTGAGTGGACACATGATGGAGAGGGGGAGGGAGAGAAAGAGTGGAAAGAGGAGGAGGAGGAGGAGGAGGAAGAAACTGGAGAGACGCAAGAGGAGGAAAAATATAGAAGAGGATCAAATCGGACGCAGCGAGAGAGAGAGAGAGAGAGAGAAGAAATGCATGTAAAAATGAACAGAGGAAGATGAGAGATGGAGAGAAGGAAACTGAAGAATGAAAGGATTCAGAAAAGAGGAAGGAAAAGAGGTCAACACTGTATGGAAAGAGAGGAAGGAAGGAAGAGAAAACAAAGGCATATGTCTTTAGGAAGAAGAAAATACTATACTTAAGGAAGAGAGAGTGGCATAACAAGAAAGGAAGCGAGACAGACGCAGGCAAAATACCCAGACCAACGCTTCTGTATGTTTCTCGAGTATTTTCTTCTTCTGTTTGTTTAAAGGCAGTACCCGTATGCCTTTGATTAATAGCTTCATCTAAACGATAATGACATGTTTTTGGAGTTACCACCAAACGATTTTATTTGACAACACACACACACACACACACACACACACACACACACACACACACACACACACACACACACACATGTACTGTACGCTTCCCTTCCTCCGTTTCCCCCTCGTCATTTTTCTTCTCCCTTGCATCTCTCCTTTTATTATCCTACCTCCCTTTCCCCTCCCCCTTTTGACTTTTCCCTCACCGTCCTCTCCCTTTCATCTTCCCAATTTTCTCCTCCTTTCGTTTCACTTGTTTTTTCCTTTTCCGTATTTTTTTTTCTTTCCCTGTCATATTCCTTGTTTCTGTTTCACTTATTTCCTTCCTCTCTTTTTTTCCTACCCTCTTATTTTCCCTTTTTATTTCTTTCCTTTCAGCTTTCCTTTTCATTTCTTTTTTTTTTCTTCATGTCTTTCCCTCCATCTTTTCCCCCCTTCTGCCTTTTGTCTCCTTCCGTTTTCAGTCTCTCTTCTTTTCTCACAATCCTTCTTTTCTCTTTCCTTACTTCCTTTTTCCTCCTTCTCCGTTCTTTTTTTCTTTTTTTTTTCCTGTTCTGGGATTGCACAAGCTGAAAAGACCCACGTGAGTCAATTACCCCCGTTTACTGGCTAGCTCTTTTTTCCTTTCCCTGTTTTCTCTCTCTCTTTCTCTCTCTCTCTCTCTCTCTCTCTCTCTCTCTCTCTCTCTCTCTCTCTTGATGTTATCTTGCTTCTCCTCACTTCCCTCTGCCTCTCCCTTTTTCTCTTTTTCTTCCTTCTCTTCTCCTCCTCCTTTCGTTCTCCCTCGTTTTACCCCCGGGTATTCTTTCATTCTTTATTCTCTTATCTTACCCTCCTCCTTGTTCTGCGTCCTTTCTTATCTTTTTTTGCTTCTTTTGTTGTATATATATATATATAAAGATGGCAGTAATTTTTTGTTGACAGCCTGGGAAGTCACTCGGTGTAAAATATTTGATAAGATTCTTTGTCTCGTGTGTTGTGAGGTTGCCCGGACGACTATGGGGTGTCTGGAAGGCAGAGGCTAAGAGTGAATAGAAAGTGAAAGAGAGGGTGAAGGTGAACGTGAATGTGAGGATGAAGGTGTGGATGAGGGTGAAGGTAAGGATAAGGGTGAAGATAAAAAGGATGATAAAAAAGAAAGTGAAGGTGAGAGATGAGGATACGAATGAAGAAGCTGAGGACGAAAATGAAAGTGAGAGTGAAACTGAAAAGAAAAGTGAAAGCACAGGTGAAAGGGAAGTTGAAAAAGAGTGAAAGGGAAAAAAAAGTGAGGGTGAACTGAAAGCAAGAGGGCAAGTAAAAGTGAGGACAAATAAAAAAATGACGTTAGTAACATGTCAACACCTTGGACGTTCCCTCAGTATAAAAAAGTTTAATTGTTTCTTTGGCGTTGTCGTGTTTTGAGGCCGTCCAGACAACCATACCATCTCCAGGAGGCGGAAACAGAGGCTGAAGGTGAGTGTGAGACAAAAAAAAATGAAAGAGAAAATGAAGGTGTGGGTGATGGTGAACGTGAAAAAAGAAAATGAGAAGAAACCGAGAGCCAAGGTGGTGAAAAAGAAAGTGAAAAAAAGACGTAAAGGTGAAGGTGAGGGTAAAGGCGAGAGAAAATAAAACAAAGGAAGTGAGGTGACAGTGAGGGTGAGAGTGAAAAATAGAAGGTGAACGTGAAAAGAAAGTGAAAAAGGAAGTAGATATGAAAGTACGGATGAGAGATAAAACAGAAGGTGAAAAAAAAGTGGTGCTGAGGGTGAGGGGGATGTGAAAAAAAAAAATAATAATAATAATCAGAAAATCAAGGTAAGGGTTAGGATGAGGGTGAAGGTGAAGGTGAGTGTGAGGGTAAGGGTGATGATCAGGCTCAGGGAAAGGGTGAGGGTAAGGGTGATGATAAGGGAGAAGCTGGGGATGGGTATGAAGTTAAAGGCTAGGGTCTGGGTGAGGGTGTTGATGTGGCTGCGGTAAGAGTGGGGGAGAGGGTGCTGATGATGCTGGGGTAAGGGTCAGGGTGAAGGTGAGGGTGAGAACGGCGAGAAAAACAGCTAAATCCCCAAGCATACACTGCCCGGCAGGAACCTACATAAGCATATTATCATCACCTTAATATATTCTCATACCCTGAAATATATTCTCAAGTTCTGTAATATACTCTCATGCCATGTAATTCTCATATATTCTTATGAAATATATTCTTATGCCCTGTAATATATTCCCAGACTCTGTAATATGTTCTTTTACTTTATAATGTTCTGTAACATATTCTCATGTCTGGTAATACATTCTCATATCGTGTAAAATCTTGACTGGTGTGTGTGTGTGTGTGTGTGTGTTTAGCATATCCTGTAATACATTCTGACGCCCTGTAATACCTGCATACATCTGTTCATTACCAATTATATTCAGCATTTTTCCCGCTTCATCACCGTCCTGAAAATTGTATCTTTCACTCAGGTCATCAGTATAAATCATTTAGGTTTTATTTCAACTTTCGTCATTACAATTATCTCATTCAGTTCCACGAAGCCTTATAGCTTCTTCTCGCAAAAGCCAGACAATTCTGTGAAGTGTATTACGACATCCACCTCGTCCTGCATGACTACAGTAACCTCTTCTGCTCAATGACTAAATTTATTTTGTTTTTGCTGCCGCCAGACGATTTCATGCAGCTCTGGAGAGATGCCTCGTAAAGGGTTCGTTTGATTCCCATTAAATAAAATGTTACAGATGCAGTGAAATTATTTATACTGTTATAGTTTTCATATTATTACTCTTTTTACATTGGAGAGAGAGAGAGAGAGAGAGAGAGAGAGAACTTTTGTTTTTTCTTAGCTCCACACCATTTTCTTCACCTCCTGGGAAATCTCATGCTGTCAGAGAGTTGCTGAAGGATATACCCCCTTCCTCCACCACCACCACAACCCCCCCTCCTCTACCACCACCACAATCCCTCCCCCACAACCACCACCACCACCACCATTTCGCAAAATCTCAAGAAGCCCAGTGCCAAAGTTCATGCACGGTGGGCGGGACTATGGTAACCTGATATCGAACACCCGTGACAGAAATATATGGTCAAGATTTTCCTCAATGGTTCCCGCTTCCTTCTCCAGACACCGCCATTTTTCATTTTATTCTCATCTTCCTCTCTCTCTCTCTCTCCCTCCCTCCCTCTCTCTCTCTCTCTCTCTCTCTCTCTCTCTCTCTCTCTCTCTCTCTCTCCCTCTCTCATTATGTCTGACGAATCTTCTGTCTCTCCTCTTTAATTTACACCTGTTGAACTCTCTCTCTCTCTCTCTCTCTCTCTCTCTCTCTCTCTCTCTCTCTCTCTCTCTCTCTCTCTCTCTCTCATCCACAGTTCATTATATCTGGCGAATCTTCTGTCTCTTCTCTTTAATTTACACCTGCTGAACCCTCCTCTCTCTCTCTCTCTCTCTCTCTCTCTCTCTCTCTCTCATTATATCTGGCGAATCTTCTGTCTCTCCTCTTTAATTTACACCTGCTGAACCCTCCTCTCTCTCTCTCTCTCTCTCTCTCTCTCTCTCTCTCTCTCTCTCTCTCTCTCATTATATCTGGCGAATCTTCTCTCTCCTCTTTAATTTACACCTGCTGAACCCTCCTCTCTCTCTCTCTCTCTCTCTCTCTCTCTCTCTCTCTCTCTCTCTCTCATTATATCTGGCGAATCTTCTCTCTCCTCTTTAATTTACACCTGCTGAACCCTCCTCTCTCTCTCTCTCTCTCTCTCTCTGACCCTTTTTAGGCATGGGAACGTTAAAAAGATTCCACACTTGTCAAAACAAATGTACGAACACCTTTATAATAAGCCGAACTTCAATTTGTTGTTATACTTACTCCTTAATAAATATTGTTACAAACCTCTTAACTACGTGGGGCATCTACTAAAATGAATGAGCTCTTTTGTGGTCGTGAAAATAGTATAGTATATAACCCTTTCAATACACTGACGTAATTTTGACTTTATTCTCTATTTTCGGACGATTTTATTCCCTTCAGGTGAGACTCATCGAACTGGAAGGCTTACATATATACAGCCTTCTTTATGAGGCAAGGGTTATACATATAGTTTTCGTTATGGGGTAGGCCTTTCGAGCAGGTGGGGTTCAATACAGCCTTCCTTTACTACTTTACCACTACAGAATCCTGCAAAAGTTGACTAGAGTCGCCTGATGGTGGCCTAAAGTAAAAACAAAAGACAAAATAAAAAGGAATTGGATTTAAGGGGTGACCAAGAATAATCATCGTCTTCAGGAGTCAGCTGAATGGACCAAAGGATAGTCACAACAGGGTAATGACATCTCTCCTGTTGGGGGGATGGAACAAGTTAAGCTGAGCAAAAGGTAAATCACTACGGGTCACAGGTATTGGGAAAGTGATTTGGGATGTTTACTCCTGTGTGTGTGTGTGTGTGTGTGTGTGTGTGTGTGTGTGTGTGTGTGTGAGAGAGAGAGAGAGAGAGAGAGAGAGAGAGAGAGAGAGAGAGAGAGAGAGAGAGAGAGAAGCATACAGTCAAACAAGCAGAAAGAAGATTGAAAATGCGACACACAGAGTCAGTAAATGAATCAAAGAAAAAAGGGGCAAATGTGAGACAGAAATGTTACAAAAAAAAAACACACACACAGCCAAGAATGAGACAGAAAGAAATTGAGAACAGGTGGAGGACACGAGAAAAATTTGGGCGACGAGAGAGAGAACAAAGGTAGGTTATTATTGGAGGCATAATAGGCATATGAAATGGGAGTGGCAGATGGAAGAAATGGAGAGGGGAGGGCATGTAGGAAAACAACAACGAAGGAAGAGAGGGAGGATGGAAGATAGAAGGAGAAAGAAGGGTGGGAGAAAGTGTGGGAGGATGGAAGATGGAGGGAGGGAGGAAGAGAGAGAGGGTGGAAGATGGAGGGAGAAAAGAGGGAAGGGAGGAGAGAAAGAGTGAGATGCTGGAAAGAGAGAACATAGGAAGAAGGGAGACGAAAGAAGAGAGAGGGAGTAATGACAGACATGAAGGAAGTGAGAGAGAGAGAGAGAGAGAGAGAGAGAGAGAGAGAGAGAGAGAGAGAGAGAGACAGACAGACAGACAGACAGACAGACAGAGAGTGAGACAGAGAGAAATGTGTAAATGAAATGAAAAATTAAGCAGATAGGAAGAAGTAAAAATAAAATCCCCAGTGAAAAATAAATATCATTTTCAATACAATGGTCTCTTTTTTTTTTTTTTCCAGTTTTTTTTTTAAATCCTCGCGACCTCCCGAAGAATTCACTCAACGCTGGGGAGACCTTTTGAAGTGAATAGACTGGGAAAAAAAAAGTCTCCATTGACATTTTTCTTCGACAATATTTTTCTTCGAGGTAATAACAAATGTCAACATGAAAAATGAGGAACTTCATTCGTTACCCTTGATTTTGATTCCTCCAGATGATTTGATTTTAACTTGGTAGGAATGTAATCGACCCAGAGGAGTTACATATGGCTGTCATTGACTTCTTCAGTGCAAGATGACCTCCCAATAAAATCACATGAAGGTAGCTAGAATAAATCAGTGTAAGACGTCTTCTTGATGAAAGGGTGCATTGTTTCCTTCCTAATCTTCTCTCTCTCTCTCTCTCTCTCTCTCTCTCTCTCTCTCTCTTCTTACATTTTCGTCATTATATTCTCATCTTCCTCCGTTTTCCACCTTCTCATCCCCACTTCCGCTTCTTTCGCGTCTGTTTCTCGTAATTTCATACTTGGTTTCCTTAAATTTTCTTTCCTGCTCTTTCTTCATCTCTCGTTTCCTTCTGCCTCACCATTTTGTATTTATTGTTCCCATCTACCTTTTCGTTTTCCATATTTCTTCCTCCACATCTCTTCCCTTCGTTTCCTCTTTCTCGCAAGTTAATATTTAGTTTCTTTCCTTTTACCTTCCAGTCTTCTCTCTTCCTCTGTCCTTCTCACCATTTCTCCTTCGTTCTTCTTTGGCATATTGTTTTTATCTTCCTACTTTTCTTTCTCCATTTTCTGTCCTCCTTTCCCTCTCTCTGGTTTCCATCTAGGTTGATATTTTCTTTATTTTAGCTTCCTTCCTTTTTCCCTTTCATCCTTCCTTCTCTATCTCCTCTCAGTTTCTTCTCAATCGTATTTTTCTGTAATATTGTTCTCATCTTTCTCTTTATTCTCTCTCTCTCTCTCTCTCTCTCTCTCTCTCTCCTCCTCTTCCCCACCCTCCGTCCATCACGAATGACATTTCTCATAAGATATTCAGGTTTAGCTTTACTTTTACCTTTTCACCCACCCTCCTGGTTTTTCCTTCTCCCTTTCCTTCATTTCAACTCATTTCTAGTAACCTCCTTTTTTCTTCACACACACACACACACACACACACACACACACACACACACACACAAAGAGGATAAAAATAAGTCTCCTAAGCAGAGGCATGCAATCAGAGGCAAACCGAAGCGTCCTGAAATAACGTGTTCAGTGAGAGAGAGAGAGAGAGAGAGAGAGAGAGAGAGAGAGAGAGAGAGAGAGAGAGAGAGAGAGAGAGTCAACACAGAAGAATCGAGGGACATAAAGACAATTAGAAAACAAAGGACAAAGAGAATATTGGCGAGAGAGGACCCAGGTAAATGCGGATTGCTAAAACGAAGGAAGGAACGAAGGAAGGAAGGAAGGAACGAAGGAAGGAAGGAGGGAAGGAAGGAAGGAAGAGAGGGAGGAATACAGAAATCTGGCATAAAGTTCAGAATCTTATAAGAAATAATTAGGACTAGGGATAATGAAAAAAAGGATGTAAAGCATTAAAGTTGACATAAGAAATTAAGGAGTGAAGAAGGAATGATAATGAGAGCCGGGGGGAAAGAATACAAATGTACATACAGAGAGAGAGAGAGAGAATGTTACTAGTAGGTCAAACGGGTTTAAAGAGGAGAGACAGAAGATCCGGCCGATATTATGAACTATGGATGAGAGAGAGAGAGAGAGAGAGAGTCATAATAGCACTAACATTCTAGATTTCAGAGACCTTCGACGTCTCTCTAACATTGATTCCCCCCCTCTCTCTCTCTCTCTCTCTCTCTCTCTCTCTCTCTTATTATATTCCACGCTGTTACACTCCTCCTCATCACTCCCCCTCCCACCTCCTCTCCCTTCCCCTCGGCACTAATCAGCTTTCTTGGTGTTTATATTCTGCCCACTAGCAAGCACATCTGTCTTGCTGTTGTGAATGTCAGAGTGGGGGTCAGAGTGAGCGTGAGGGGGAGAGTGAAAATTCAGTTACAGTAAAGACCTAATCATTGTGTGTGTGTGTGTGTGTGTGTGTGTGTGTGTGTGTGTGTGTGTGTGGTAAGGAAAGAAAAAAATGATGTTCCCCGATATTTGGGCATGAGGCTTATTTTAGTGCACTGTGTTTTTATGATGACCGCGAGATATTAAACTGTGGCATAAAAAAACAGGAGTGGTCATGAACGTACAACTGTGATATACTCTGTAACAAATACTGGTCTAGTAAAGGTGTAGTAGGTGTTGTGAATATGAAAATGTGTACACGGTTGTTCTTTTTGCACGTAAGGGGAAATTTGGTGGACTGTTTATTATGGAGTGTAATCTGGGTGTAGGCCTAGTGCTGAAGGTACAGTGAGTTTCCTCCCGTAGACTTTCCCACACTCTCCAAGATTCTCCCAAACTCTCCTAAAATCTTTTACTCGTACACTCTACTCTCCTCGACTCTCCCAGGCTCTCTCATACTCTCCCACATTCTCATATACTCTCCCACACATTCCTCAACAATCCATGACCTCAGTTTTCCTACAAAAGTCTTTCCCTGCTCAAACTTTTCGCTAGCTTGAACTCATTAACGCGAACATGCTATTTCTATCTCTCCTGCCTTTTTTTTTTTCTTTTTTTCTTTTTTTTTTTTACCTCAACCTCCGACCCTCTCTCTCTCTCTCTCTCTAGTTGTTCTCCACCCAGTCTTATTCCCTCGTGTACTCTCTCTCTCTCCTTGCACTATCCCGCACTTTCCCTCCTTCATTCTCCACCTTTCTCCCTCTCAGTCCCCCACATCCTCTCCCTCACACTCTCTCTCCCCACTCTCCTACCCTGTTGGGGAAATTGTCAATACTCCAGTATGACAGGATTACTCTCTCTCTCTCTCTCTCTCTCTCTCTCTCTCTCTCTCTCTCTCTCTCTCTCTCTCTCTCTCATAGTTCCGGTTTCTCCATCTGCGAATATTAATCGATTTCGTGTCCGTCGGTCAGTCTGTCTGTTTCAATATATCACAGACTCTCTCAATCTCTCTCTCTCTCTCTCTCTCTCTCTCTCTCTCTCTCACACACACACACACACACACACACGTAACCAAAGAAGGTAGTGAGGGAGGGAGCGTGTGTGTTGATCAGCGCACCTTTAACCCCATCCGCTATTAACACCAGCTAAACACACGACCACCTTCAGGCCTCTCCCTGCCCTTTCTTGCCTAACACTACCTTGCCCGGCCTTTCTTTGCTTCACCAAAATCTTTACTTTTTCCTGATAATTCTAACTCTCATTCATCCTTCTTAATCCTTCCTCTTTTTTTTTTTTCTCCACCTCTCCTCCTCCCAGTCCTTCCCATTTAATCTCCACCTCTGCACCATTCTGACCTTCCTCCTCACGTCTCCTATCCTTCCTCCATGACTGCAGTACCCTAATAAAAAATTGTTCTTGCTGTAGCCTATAATTTCCAGAGTCAGTAGTGGTGGTTTCTGGAGTTCTCTCACTCTGTATTTGCGTGCACGTGTGTGTGTGTGTGTGTGTGTGTGTGTGTGTGTGTGTGTGTGTGTGTGTGTGTGTGTGCGTTTTCTCTGATGCTTTTTGATGTCCTGTGTTAGTGGAGGCTGGAGCGATGGCGTATACTGTATTGGTGGTATAAGCCTTTGTCCCGAGATCCTCTTTTCATACGAAAGTGGGTCTCTCTTGTGCTGGGTCGTTACGTGCCGGCCACACAAGAATCAACCATTTTTGTAAAGGATGGAGAGTCATGGAGCCTTTCAGGAGATAAACCGAAGTATCACAGTGTATAACAAATGCGCTCCATCCCATTCCTATTCTTCGTCTCATTCCATTGTCATGAACTGGGTCTGCCTGAACTGCATGACCTGGGTACGTACTCTCAACACAGCCTAGTTCTTCGTCTCCTAAAATTTCTTAGTATTTCGACATAAAGAATATAACTGAATTAAAGTGCAACGGGCTCAAAATACTGTGATATCGAGTTAAATTTACGCTTATACCCCTTCATTCTAACCTGGTCTAAAACTAACATCCCTTCGCCTAGAATGCTGAGTTATAGCAACAGATTAAGAATAGAATACGATGCTAGTCACGAAGAGGTGCTACACAAAGGATGTAGAACCTGTGCGTTACCTTTCTCAGCCACTGAGCTACGCGAAATAACTGCAAAAGGACGAAGTTAAGGTGACAAAAACATTCCTTCCGATTCGAAGAACTGTATGAGGATTATAGACCACAACAGTACGCATAATATAGAAGTCAAATTTTTCTTGGTGCAACCTCGAGCTGAATGTCAAACTGTCAATCCTATCTGATCCTCTGAGTGCTTGTGACTGCGTGGAGTATGCATAACGTCTGCATTTTCTGTCCAGCCGAGATATCCCTTGTGTGGTCAAAAGGCTGAAGCCCATGAGTACAGCAATCTTTTTCTAGTGCTATGATACGAAACTTGGGAAACAGTGGCCTTTAGAGTGTGGTGTAGTGTGACGGTGAGTGATGTGATGGGACAGTGGGTGGTATGGTGACGTGCTGAGTGGTGTAGTGTGGCAGTGTGTGGTGTTGGGAGGGGGTGAGCGGTATGGTGATGTGGTGAGTGGTGTTGGGAGGCAGTATATATAAGAAGCCTTACTACCCTTTGGCACATCATTAGCACAGTTATATACAAACAACAAAGGCGTAACCCCGAATTAACACCCCAGAATGTCATCTCTTTAAGTAATTTTTTTTCTATTTAAGCAACTTAGTCTTGCTCTGTGTGTGTGTGTGTGTGTGTGTGTGTGTGTGTGTGTGTGTGTGTAGCAGACCTAAACCAGTCTATCTCTTAAATCCTAAATTATGTACGTGGTTTGATTCTCTCTCTCTCTCTCTCTCTCTCTCTCTCTCTCGGTTTCAGCACTATTTTTATTCTACCAATCTTCTATCTCGCCTTTCTTTTTTTTTCTTCCATTTCTTCGCCTTACCCTTTTCTTTTTTTTTTTTTACTTTCTGCATCTCTTTCTTTCCTTCCCCCTCTCCTGCCTCTTTCTGATTTATTTATTTTCCATTTTCCCTCAAGGATTTTCTCTTTGTTTTTCCAATATCCTCCCTCAGTTCCCTTCTTTCCTCTTTTCTCCACGTTCCCGTTTCCTTTCATCCTCTCTCGCTCCCCTCTCTCTTTCCATTTTTATTGCTCTCTCATTTTTCTTTCACACTTCTGTCTTTATGAATGCATTAGTTTTCATTTGGTCGCTCACTCCTCTCTCCAACTCATCTCTTACGTGTCTAATATATCACAATGTACAGTAATTCTTCTATCATCTCATTCTTTTTCATTCCCCTTATCATTCCTCCAACTTTCCCCTCTCCAATTTGTCTTTTATCATCCCTTCTCCAGTACCCATCCACAATTTTTCGTTCTTTTCAATCCTTCCTCTCTTTTCCTTCACATTCTTTACTTTTACCCCTTCTCTTTCCGCCTCCTCCTCCTTCCTCCCCACCTTTTACTTCTTACTCTTTTCTTATCTAATTTCTTCCTTTTTCCTTCCTCATTCCCCGCTCTTCTTCTCTTACTCTTTCCTTATCTAATTCCTTCCATCTTCCTTCCTCATTCCCTGCTCTTCCTCCTCTTCCCACTCTTTCCTGCTCCCTCAGTTTCTTCCTCTCTCGTTCCCTTGTCTCCCTCTTTCGCACGCTACCTTCTCCTCCTCGTTCTTTCCCTCTTATCCGTTTCTCATTTCCTCTCCTTCGCTCTCTTATTCAAAAAATCCTTTCTTATTTGCGTTCTTGCACTCCTCCATTATCATTCCTTTTTCCTCATCCACTCTTACTCTCCTCCCTTCTCTTTTCCTCTTTCTTCTCTTTTTTCTCACCCTTTCCAATCCCATTCTTTCCTTTCCTCTCTTCACTCACGTTTTCTTATTATTCTTTAGTTTATTTCCCAGTCTAACTTTTTATTTCTTCTTCAAGACTATATTCATCTTTCCCTTACCCTCCCTTTCCTCCCCCCCCCCTCTCTCTCTCTCTCTCTCACTCTGAGCCCTTTGACATCCCTCTCCACTCTATTGAAATTCTGAAGATAAGTGAACAAATTGTGAGACACAAGGGGGGACGGGTAAGCTAAGGTGCCATCACACATATTGTCCATTTTATCGAGAGAGAGAGAGAGAGAGAGAGAGGACACCTTCGGACGTGCGGAGGGAAGAAAGAAAACCAAGAAAATAATATAGAGGAGAAAGGAAGATGTCGGGTATTGGAAAAGACACAAAAGCAAGAAAAAGAATACGCGGGGGGAAAGAGGAGGAGAGACATGAAGAAAGATAAGGCAAGACGCGGAAGACGACAAGGGAACACACGAGAGGAAAGAGGGAGAGCAAGAAAACGAAGAACCAAAAAGAAAGCTGCATGAAAAGTAAAATAAGGAATAGGGATGAGGAAATAGAACTGAAAATAATATGCAGAAAAAAAAAAAAGAGAGGAGGGGATCATTTAAACTGATGGCAGAAAAACAGAGACGGAGAATTAAGAGGAATGGAAGACAGCAAGAGGAGGTATGCTTATGTATGGAATCCACCCATCCATTCATCCTTCATTTATAGATAGATAGATAGATAGACAGATAGATAGATAGATAGACAGACAAACAGACAGACAGATAGATAAATAGATATATATATAGAGAGAGAGAGAGAAAGAGAGAGAGTGTTCTACAAGAGAGAAAGGGAGGGGATGACTAGGAGAGAGGTTTCTAAGTTTATACCATTTACCCTACTCTCTCTCTCTCTCTCTCTCTCGCTCTTTCTCAGGTATCATCCTATTCCCAGCTCCCTCACCTCATTATTCATCATCCCCACTCATCACACTCCCTTCCCACTCCAGACTCATTAATAAGTCTCCCCACCTCTAGTTTCCCCCTTGATACAGGTTGTCCCCCCTTCACCACCTACCTAAATTCCCCCAATGCCTCAACTGCTCTCTCTCTCTCTCTCTCTCTCTCTCTCTCTCTCTCTCTCTCTCTCTCTCTCTCTCTCCCTTCAAACACCTTCCTTCGCTCCCCAATTTAGGATATTCCCTTTCCTCTCATATCTCTTCCTTCCCTCCTTCCTACCATCGTTTCTCTCTTGATATTGTTTACTTCCCTCCCATGACGTTCATCTCCTCCCTCCATCTCGCTTCACTTCATGATGCAGAATGACCCCCATCCCCTCCATTTCTCTCCCCCTCCCCCTTCTTTCTAGTTCTCAATATATACTATTTCCTCTTCTCATATCTCTATCTCTCCTTCCCCACCTTACATTTTCTCTCCCAGAGTCCCTCTCTCTTTCCTCCCCTCTACTTTCATCATCTTCTCTCTCCCCGACTCCTTTCCACACCTATTCCACATTCCCGTGCTCTATCCCCACAGCTCCCCAAAGCAGCAGCAACGCCTTGTATAACTGACACCTACCGTTCCCTCCCATCTTTTTTCCTCCTCCACTGTAGCCTCTCTCCTCCACTTCAGTTCCCTCTCCTGTATTCCCGTACTACAGTTGTCTATATCCTCCACTCCCCCACCCCCACACCTTACCCAACACAGCATCGTTCTCTTGTATTATTGACAATGGGTGTGTCCACTTCGCCCTTACCGTCATTTTCAACCCAGGCACCTACCCATCCCGTCAGTCCAATCCAATTTTAGATTCTTCTGGTCTTCGGATTTTTCTGTTAGTATTTTACACCTGTATTTATTCCTTCATATTCTATTACCCCGTCAGTTCCCTCCAACTTCTTCTCCACCTCGTCATACTTTTTTTTTTTTTTTGTTACTTTTGCCCAGTCAGTTCTCTCCTTCTCCCCCACCTCACACTTCTCAATCAATCCTTTCCATCACTACGGTCTCCCTTCTCCATCTCTTTGTTTCCTATTACTCCTCTCCTTTAACGACTTACTTTTCATCCCTTCATATTTCCATATCAGATATCTCTAGTCCCCTTTTCCTCATTCGACTTCTTTCCTCATTTCATCTCCCCCTTTCACACTACATAATCCTTCCCTCTTCATCTTATCGTTTCTATGTCCTCCATCTCTCTTCTTATTTTCGAATACTCTTTCGTTTCCCTGACAAAATATTCTCTCATTTTTTCTACCAGTCCTATACTTCTCTTTTCGTCACTCCATTTTTACTCGACTTCTTTCACTTATTTCTTTCCGTTCCCCACTTTACCTCACCCTTTCCAACCACTCCTCACCCCTGTAATCCCTTTTTTGACGTTCATTTTCTCTCTTCTCCCCATGCCATCTCACCCCACTGTGCTAGTCATCTTTTCTTCCCAACATTCCTATCTCTTAACGTCTTGCCCTCTCCTCACGCGCTTCATGGTTGGATCATCCTTCCCTGCCCGCCTCTGATGTCGTTCCGTTTTCGTTATTCCACATCTCTCCTCTCCTCGTCCCACTTAGACCCTTCATAGTACATCAGCGTTCACTTAGCGCCGTCGTATCCCTCATCCTTTTTCCCGTCATCTCCTGTCATCTCCTCTACTCTCACTACCTCACAAGTTATCCATCGAACGTCCTGATGAGTTAATTGTTTTTCCCAGCTTAAGAACTTGATCCGAGATGAAACCTGTGTAGGTCCTCCATTCCAGGAAAAAGGAGATTTTTATCACTCCTTTTTTAGAACCGGAATTCATTAAATCCTCGGGAACCCCAGAATATTTTTTATTCAATAAGTGGCTTTCGAGGTATTAAGACTTTTTTTTTTATTTTCATGAAGGTCTTAGGAGTATTAAGAAGTTTTATATCCATCAAAGGGTCTAATGTTTTTGTAACAATATTTTGAGGTTATAAAACTCTTCAGGTATCTTCACGAGGCTATAAATTTTTAAAGGGCGCTGCATAAATCAAGAAGAAGCGTCTCAACAGTTGCCACCACCATCCCTTCAGTAAAGTGGATGGAGGAGGTGGGAATGTAGTGGATGAAGAAAGGAGGAAAGAGGTGGAAAAGTGGGACCGTGGCAGAAAAATGTGTTAGCGGAGGGGAGGTGGGGTGTGGCAAGGGGGAAGCAGGAACAAGGTGGTGTGCTGACAGAATGAAGTGGTGTGTTGGAAGTGGGTAAGGTGGGGTAAAACGGGGAGATTGTGAGGTGGCAGAGACAAGATGGGGACACAGGGGTGGTGAGGGGTGGTGGCGCGGAAGAGGTGGTGGCAGAGGAGAGGTGGTGGCAGAGGAGAGGTGGTGGCAGAGGAGAGGTGGTTTGGTGGCAAGGTTTATGCGTGCGTGCCGGTAGGGGAGAGGTGGTGTGGTGGCAGAGGGAAGGGGAAGACAACGACAGGAAAGACAGAGACAAAATATAGTAGGCAAGGTTAAGAGGACAGAGGAGAGACAGGGAGTCAGGGGGCATAATAATGTTGTTATGCTGGTTGGGTCTGTGTTAAGGCAATTAGCAGGGCCGTGTTGTCGTCAGTGAGTGGACCCTACATCTGTCCTCACTCACAGCTCTCCTCTCTCACTCAAACTTCTAAACTCTCTTTCTCCCTCTCTTTCTTTCATTATCATTTCCCTGTTTACGTCTTTAATTCTAATATGGTCCTCAGTCCTTACTTCTGAATTGCCTGCAAGTAACAGTCAATCTGTGTTTTCTATATATCCGTCAATTTTTTTTTTTTACATTTATAGATCCGTCAGTCTTTTTTTTTTTTTTATTCATCAGTCAGTGCGTTTCGTAACCCTTTCAGAACGTCAGAAAAATTAACTATTTTATTTTGGTCAAAGCCAGATTTTTTTTTCTTTTTTTTTTAGCTTAGAAATGCTTCTTTACCCTCTGAGGGATAGCCAACATATCAAACACTCTAGATTTCTCTTATATATATATCTACAGAGTGGGTCAAAAGTCTGGAAACAGGGAAAAGGGCACACCATATGATACTCAGTGTGTCAATAACTAAAATTTGATACTCCCCCCCTTCGTGTGTTTCCTAAATGTCTGACTATATTGCTCCTTTTGCTGTCGTTTAACTATTTTTTTTTCTTTTAATCAACGCCTGACAATTTCCTATGTTCAGAAGAAATTATATATATATATATATTTTTAAGCCAACTTCTGAAGACTTCCAATGTTCAAAAGGAATTATTATTATCATTATTATCATTATTATTATTATTATTATTATTATTATTATTATCATTATTATTATTATTATTATTTACTTTTTAAGCCAACGTCTGACAGTTTCCTAAGTTCAAAAGAAACATAGGGAACTGGAATTGTCAGTACAGTACTACTGCAGTTAATCCTTTGAATCAAGTGACGTATAATATTTTTCATTTGATCACAGAAAGTTTGTCTTACGAAGAAATTCGTGAAAGTATGTAGTTAGACGGGTGTTGTTGTCCGCCGTACTGGGAAAGAGAGGAAAGCAGATCAGGGAGGATAAAAGAGAGTTTCAATGTTGTGACGTGGAGAAAGAGAGAGAGAGAGAGAGAGAGAGAGAGAGAGAGAGAGAGATTGGAGGGAGTCAGTATGAGGATGGGGACAGATAAAACGAAAAGCCTTTGACAAAACCTTGCTTAGAAGTGCCATTTATAGTAATGTCCCCTTTCCTCCCCCCCCCCAAAAAAAAAAAAAAAGAAAGGAAAAATGAACCCTTCACAGGCACGAATGAAGCCTCTGTACAGTTTAGACACTGGTTAGATATACGTATGAACAGCACAGAATGGGAACAGTGGAAATGGTATGGTAAAGGAATATACCGTATGCAGACTGCGAAGGTTGGGTAGGATAAAGAAAAAAATTATGATTCCTGAAAGAAGAAGTCTATTGATTAGAAGACAGATGAGAATGTGCTTAGAATGAATAGGTATGAATTGTGGTGAACTGGGTGAGTGAGGAGTTTGAGGCTGGGATGATATGGTAAGTATGTAACTGTGAAATCCAGGCACAGGTGATGAGGAATAAAAAAAAAAAGTACGGCGAAGGAAAGAAACAGAAAGATGAAAAGTGTACAAGGATTATTACAGCAATGGATGCGTTTTTCTTCTTTAACTTGGCAGGGGTCTTTACCTCACAAGCATTGCCAGACAGATTACATAATGAAGCACAAACCGTGAAAGACGTATAACTCTGGCCTGTGGCACGAAGCCAAGAATTTCAAAGCTTTTGTGGATGTGCGGCCCATTTAATTCGGCGTTCTGTTGATTTTCTCCTTGTGATCCCTCACGGTTACCTTTTCCTATTCCAGGATCCTGCCCACCCATTCATTTTTGAGAAATAGGGTGGTGGTGGTGGTGGTGGTGGTGGCGATAATGATGAATGATTATGATGATAACGATGATGATGATTATAACGACGATAATGATGATGATGATTATAGTTATGATCATGATGATGGTGATGGTGGTGTTCTTTTCACAGGTGTACAGAGGACGTAACGGCATATTTTCAAGATAGCTGTTTACATTTGTATGCTTATAACTAAACCCGCCCAGTGAGTAATATCAGGTGTAATACATTAATTCAGTGATGAGGTTTAAGGAGTAATGTGTGAGCTCGGACACTATATGAGAAGGCAAGCTTACAACAGAGAGCAAACGTTAAGAGCTTTAGTACTTAACGCTCTTCCATATGTTTGACACACGCTAATTACACAATCGGGTAATACCATACTCAAAGGCCACGGTTACAGAGCTGGTACACACACACACACACACACACACACACACACACACACACACACACACACACATGGCCTGTAATGACGTGGATTGTTAAAATTATGTTGATCAAAGTGCAGTCACCGCCACTGAACAATTACACAAGACAAAGAGAAGAAGAGGGGGAGATCGGGTGGTGAAAGAGGGTGGGGAGATGAGGTGGGGAGAGGAGGAGACAGGATAATGATAGGGTGGTGAAAGGGAGTGGGTAGATGAAGTGGGGAAATGGGGAAGAGGGAGAGGGGAGGGGAGGGGAGACGAAAGGAGAGAAATGAGGAGAAGGGAGAAGGGGTGGGGAGAAGGTAAAGGAGGAAAGAGGATGAGGGGAGAGTGGGTGAGGAGAGGAGATGAGTTGACAAGAGAGAAGGGGGACTGAGGAAAAGGGAGAGGGAATGAGGACAGCGAAGAAGGGATGAGGAACAGAGAGAACAAGGTTAAGGGATTGGGAGGAGAAAGACGGGCGTGACGGAAGAGATGATGGGAGAGGATTAAAGACATGGGGAGATGAGAGACGGGAGACGGGGCTAGAGAGAAATGAAGGAGGGAGGGAAGGGGAGAGAGGCTGTGGGGAGAGAATATGGGGTGTGGAGAGTTAACTAGAGTGCAAATTTTAACGCAGGTGAAATGATACATTGCATAAATAAAACACAGTAGATTATTCACGTGCTATAATGCTGAGTTAAATGAGCAAGGAGCAGGTGCTAGGGAGTGAGTTTAACGAGAACACGGGCTCTTGACTCATTTTCTTTAACCCATTAGCTGCGATACGGGCAAACTTCAGCAGATAAGCCCTAATTTACCTCAAAGAAACCCACCGCAATAGAGAGGTACAAAACTGTTTTATTGTTGTGGGCATGACTCAGATAATTTGTATTTTATTCCAGCTATCGCCATGAGATATCAGTCGGCTGAAAAGAATCTACAGCAGTCAATGGATAGAAAAATGAATATGTATACAAGGAAAGCATACACTAACACATATAATGCAATACAATGTAAGGGACGAGTTAAATAAATAATGTCAGATAATCAATACAGAGTTCATGATTTGTGCATAAACTACTGTATACACAAAGCAAAGAAATCAGAAGGGGTGTTCTAAGCTACGAAAAACCGTCTGCAGATAACAAGAATAAAACTGCACTGAAAGAATTTAAAACCGTGGCACCTACGTACGAAAAACAATAAAAAAGTCGAATCTTTGGTTTATAATATGAAATGAGAGGGAACAGGTCACAATTGGGAGTCAACAATGCATAAAAAATTAGCGTTGGAGCTGAAGTATTTATTTTGCTCTGATAAATGACTCCTGAAGAGGATATTAATTAAGAATGGTTGAAATCATTTATTACAGTTTTTAATAGCAGCGTCTGTCCATTAATTCTTCGGTAATGATGCCGGGGAAATTTGTTATTGTCATTGACGTTAACTTATCTCCTGCCTTTGTACTTTTGTTATTGTTTCTGGATCCTGCCCTTCCCCCCATCACCACCACCACCTACGATAATAGTTAGGATGATGATGATGATGATGATGATGATGATGATGATGATGATGACGATGATGATGATGATGATAATGAGGAGGAGAAGGAGGAGGAGGAGAAGGAGAAGGAGGAAGAGGAAGATGGTGGTAGCGGTAGCGGTAATGCAGGTGGAGATCGTGCTGAAGATGAGATGGTGACGGTGATGCAGCGAGATGGAGATGAAGATGGTGGTGAAAAAGGTAATGAAGATGGTAATGGAGACGAAAATGAAGATGGGGATGGAAGTGCATGTAAGGTGAAAATGGAGATGGTAATAAAGATCCAGACGAATCTGGAGATTAAAATGAATATAGATAAGGAGACAGGAATGAGACTGAGATGCAGACGAGATGAAGATGAAACTGGAGATAAGATGGAAAAGGCGATGGGAATGAAGGTGGTAATGAGAGGGAGATGGAAGTGAAGATGGAAATGGAGATGGTGATGACTGCAATGATGAGAGTGATAATGAACTCCTTCGCTGCAATGAACGCACTTAACTACTGTACATTCAGACAAACACCAGACGATTGGATTCAGCCGAAAAAGAAAAAAGAAAAATCCAAAATGTCAAATGATCAAATCCCATATAAACCCTCTTGCTGCTCTGAACGCATTTTGAGATTTATGCCAAGACGATTTTGTTCAGATCAAAAAAATCCAAACAACCAGAAATTTATAAAAAATCTCGACTAACTCTTTCGTTACAATGCCAACATCTAGATATTTTATTTACACACACACACACACACACACACACACACACGCACGCACAAAGAAACAGACGATATTTTTAGACTGAGAGAAAATGTAGTTACAAAATAAGATAAATTGGATGTTATTCGAACGAGTCTGTGGTCTGTTAATAAAGAGGCAATATAAATTATTTTTCCCGGTATTCATATTTTCTTAAGGCATTCAACAGGTGATTCAATTCACTGGAAAAAAATGCTAATAGGCAAAAAATTATGAGTTGGGCAATTTTCGGGCGACTGTTTGTTGTCAATTGTTATAAGGCACCGTAATTAAGGGTATGATCAACCTTCATTATTAAAGAGCCAAATTAGAACGGAAATATCAGAACAGGGCTGTGTGTGTGTGTGTGTGTGTGTGTGTGTGTGTGTGTGTGTGTCAGTGCTTATGTGGGGGGTATGTACAAGTGTGTAAAGAGCTGTAGATAATTGTAATGTCTGCTTTTTTATTTCCAGTGCCATTTACCGTATTTCTAAGTAGTTTTGTCGTTATTTAAATTTTTATTTGTGTGCTACTAGTTTGCTATATATTCGTCCCCTTTGGCAGCACAGTCAATTGTTTCATCTGCCATGTTTCTGTCAGCTGACCACATCCCAGCAATTTCCGACCATCGATGGGAATCTTTGAAATGGTAACAAACTGTGGTTATTGGAAACCACACAAACGCACATGCACACACACACCTACACCCACCTACTCACTCACCCCCCCCCCTCCAACATACACACACAATATTTTATTACTCTACGTCGTCTGTGTGGTAGTACCGCCGCTCACAACTTGTACCACTCTCGAAAAACACAAACTGGATGATTGTCGGTGTATCGGTTTTTGTTGTTGTTGTAGTTGTTGTGACCCCTGTAAACTGGGTCACATCTGGGGGATATAAAAGATCTGATTCAAGAGATGTATTGATGCTTTGGAGATTCCTTAGCATCTCTTCCTTGACGATTTATTCTGCATATTACCTCTCAGTATCCTCATGCACATCAGTGATGAAAACTATGTCAGTGGTAAACCTACGTCAATACCATGCAATCGGCAATGAGGCGCAACATGCAAAATAAGTCGCGAAGAAGTGATCCGAAGCCTATTCCACCTGGATTACAGCTTTAAATTCAAGGCAGAGCGTGGACAGATGGTGGCACTGAGCTTGGTAACTGGCGATCAGGATGGCGAGGTGTGATTCACAGACTAATACTATGTTATTCGCAGATTAAACAGATCAGCTTCAGCTTGAAGCCTCGTTAGCAGAATCGTATCACAATCATATGAGCAAGTCTGAATATCCAAATGGCTGTGAGGCCTTTGTCCCTTCCCATAATTACCAGTTATCTACACAACGTGCCAAATATCAGCGCTGTGAAATGTAGCTCATTTTCTCGCTACGCTAAACATCCGGCCCTACACTCTACCAGCACTGTCTGTTAAAAGAAATCTTGCTAAATACCCATCATATTTTCTTTCGCAACACCGTAAAACATGACAGTTTCCTCTCATTGCATGTACAGCATTTATTGATATTCCTTTCTATCAAACAATCTAAATTAGGCAGGTAGGGCAGTATGTGTGACGTGTGTGGTGGTGTGGCTTTCAGTTGACGAAAATATGAGGCCCATCACACTACAGTACCTGGCGTGCTGTCCTGTGCTTTGTTTCACCTCGATAAGGGATTACTTCAGCCTAAATCCACGGTGTTCACAGTGAATACCTATCTCTCCTTCTATCTATCTATCTATATCTATCCGTCTATTTACCTATGTTTATTATGGGCCTTCGTGGCCGTTTTTATGGTCGTCCAGATATTTTTTGTACCACTGTCTTGTGTTTTATTTATTTTTTTTTTTGCTTGCATTTTATTTTCTACGCCCCAGTCTTAACTTTCTATAATGATTCTACGATGCCCCCCCTTCGCTCTGTCTGTCTGTCTGTCTGTCTGTCTGTCTCTCTCTCTCTCTCTCTCTCTCTCTCTCTCTCTCTCTCTCTCTCACACACACACACACACACACACACACACACACACACACACACACAAGTAGAAATCTCAATACAATATTACTAGACTTTCAGAAAGCTTTTGATAAGGTGCCACGTAATAAAACTGCGCTCAAAGTCAAGTCTCTGAGTACCAGGAGACGGAAATGTTGCTCAGAAAAGATGATGTGCATAATGAAATAAAGATGTGACCGAAAACCAAAATGGGTAGACTCAGATGGGGTTAAAATTATATTAATATCGTTAAAAATATAGGAAAATGGGAGAAAACGAATGTAAGGAAAGTACGGAAAGAAGGGAAAATGGAGGAATAATGGTAGAGGAGGGAGGAAGGAAACATGGAGAGGAGGAAAAGGATGATGAGCTTGATGATGATGATGATGATGATGATGATGATGATGATGATGATGAGGAGGAGGAGGAGGAGGAGGAAGCAGGGGATAAATGGAGCGAGGGAGGGAAGAAAAAAAGTGAAAGACAGGCTAAGGGAAATAAGTAAAGGAGGGAGGGAGGGAAGGAAAGAAGTAGGAGAAAGGAAATAAAATAATGGATGGAAGAAGGCGAGTGGACGAGGAGTAGGGAGGGGAGAGAAGAAGGAAGGAGAGAGGAAAGAAACGTGAAGGAGAGCGGAGAGAAGAAAAAAAGGGGAAGAGGAGGGAAGCATATGAGGGGAGGAAGGAGAAAAGAAAAAAGGGCCCATACTTTGAAGACGGGTGAGATGAAAAGATGAAAAAATGGGAGAGGGGAAAGGAAAAAACACGTGAGTTCAAAGGAATATTAAATACCAAAATCCTGCAGGCTTCTAGCGAGACCTAATAACTGAACTGGCAGAACTAAAATCAAAGACACACTACTTTTTACGACAGGTCAGATGTAGAAATGGTTGAAGTGGGTTGGACATACCAAATTCTTTCATCAAGATCTTTTTTTTGTGCTATTATGGGATTGCAAAGGGGACAGGAAATTGTTTTGTAGGGAAGCGAAAAATGTGAGGAGAACGATAAAATAAATGAAATGCGCAATAAGGGTATAGCGAATGTAGAAGTGGTGAAAGATTTTGGTGGAATGAAAAAATGAAAAAGATGGAGTGAACACTTTGAAAGGTTCCTGCATGTAACTATTTACCAGGAGTCAACGACGGAAAACAAGGCTGGTGTTGATTTCCAGGGTGAGGTCACTGCGTGTTACAGTGTGAAAAAGCGAAGGTAAGAAAAAAATAGCCACCTCAGAAAATTTGGTTTGTGCAAGCGGAAGGAGTGGACGGGATTGCAACAGTGTTCAAGAGAGAGAAATAAAGGTATTTTGAAATGGTTAGATAGAAATTTAATGCATTCTTGGATTATGGAGGGGTATGGCAGAATTAATGGATGGTGCCGGTTTATACAAAACCGATGAAGACAAAAGGGAATTACAAAATTTAAGAGGCATATACCAAATAAGCTGTATGATGGAGCAGAAGTAGGAAGGTTAGTGACATGGACAGAATCCCTTAGCAGGAGGAACAGAGGGTCTATGTGTGACTGGAGGTATGCACACCAGTGAAAATCATACGAGGTGATAGATACACATAGACAGCAGTAGATGAAAATTAGGGGTCTGTAGTAAGTCATGAAATAGAATAGGCACGAAAATTAAGGGCAGTAAGTAGGATGTGGAAGTGGGAAAAACGGTATATACGAAGGCAGTGTCGACTCTCCTGTATGGCTGCGAGGCATGGGTGCTGAACAAGGTAATAGGCAAACAAGAGGTAAACAAGGAAAGACAAACAAGGGAGAGGTAAGCAAAGAGAAAACAAGGGAGGGAAAATGAATAGGGTGAAATAAACAAAGGCAGGTAAACAAGGGAGGGGAGTAAAGAAGGGAGGAGAGGTAAACAAAGACGGGAAGAGAGGTAAGGAAGAAGGGGACGGGAGGTACACGAAGGAGGGGAAGGGAGGTAAGCAAAGGAGGGGTAGGGAGGTTAACAAAGGATGGGAGGCGGTAAACAAGGGAGTGGGAGTAAGTAAGGGGAAGTGGTAAGCAAGGGAGGAGAGGTAAAGAAGGGAGGTGAAAAAGAAAGCGGGAAAAATAAGGGCGAAGGGAGCGCAGGACGTCATTAGACCCTTGAAAAACCAGAAGAAAATGCGAGGGTGAAAAAAGTGGGAGAAAAGGAAATAAGAAAACAGTTTTGTAGAAAGAATATTTGGAAGTGGAACAGGGTAAATAAAAAATACTTTATACTCAGAATGACACACAATACAGCAGACTTGTGGTTAATGACAAAACAACAACGAGGAGTAGGAGGAGGAGGAGAACTCTAATATTGATGATGATGATGATGATGATAGCAGTAAAGTCAACATAAGAGCTTCACCCAACACCCTCCTTTGTGCTCTAATTGCCAATATAATATGCAGATATATGAAAATGGAGTATTCATCCGTAACCTCACACCCTCACAATAAATTACTCAAGTCATAACCTTGATGAGTGCATTTTCTTTGTCACACCGCTAATGAAGAACGCAGAGAAAGTTTTATGCTTCCATTTTAGCCACTGCTGCGTGTACCATAGATAAGGATGGGTCCAGGAAATACTGATGGGGGTAGGAATTAAGTGGCCAAATGTGGTAGAAGGAAGCAGAGAGAATGGGAGGGAGGAAAGCGGAATGGCGGCAGAGAGAAAGGGAAGACAGAGGACGCAAGGGAAAGTGAATTCAGTGAAGGAGGCAGGAGGGAGGAAGGAAGATGGGGGATAGAGAAGGAGGGAGGAAGAGCGGAAGCAAGTCAGGGAGGGAGCGAGGAAAGAGAAGGGGGTTGTGATGGAAGTAGTACGGGGAAAAAACACATGGAGGAAGGTAGGAGGGTAAAGACAGAGGTGGAGGAGAAAGGAAGGAGAGCAGAGATGGAGAGAAAAGAGGGAAAAAAGCAGTCATGAAGAGAGAAAGGAGAGAGGAAGTCGGTGATGAATTGAGGAGTGAGGGAGGAAACAGGGACGCCAGAGGGAGAGAGGCAGTGATGGAGAGAGGTAACACATCAGAGAGAGAGAGAGACAGTATTGCTGGAAGAGAGGCAGGTAGAGAGTGGTGCAGAGGAGCGAGAGAAGACAGGGAAGAGGAGGAGGGACGGAAGAAAGGAAGGAGGTAAGCATTAGGGAAAAGAAGGAGAGAGAGAGAGAGAGAGAGAGAACGAATTAGTGAAATTTAAGACGGCAAGGGGGAGGAAGAGAGAGTGGAAAGAAGGGAAAGAACGAGGGGAAGGAAGGAAGGAAGGATAGAAAAAGGAAAGAGGCGAAGGATGACCATACAAAGGAGGGGGGGAGGGGAGAGATAGGCAGAGTACAAAGGAATACAAAAAAAAAGCAGCATAAGGCTTACTGATCCTTTCGAGGCTGTTTGTTGTGGGGTAAAATTAAAGACATGATTAGTAAAGAAGGAATAAAGCATAAAGAAAACAACAGGCAGAATGGTTTAGGATATAAAATCTAAAGGAGGATATTAGGCTATACGTTGGTAAAGCCCCGTTGGGCAGGAGAAGGGAAAGAACGAAGGAAGGAAGGAAAAGAAAGCAAATGGGCGGAAAACAAGAAAAAGGGAAATAAGTGTGTGTGTGTGTGTGTGTGTGTGTGTGTGTGTGTGTGTGTGTGTGTGTGTGTGTGTGTGTGTGTGTGTGTGTGTGTGTGTGTGTGTGTGTGTGCATAACCCCACCCCTCATCGCACACCTCCACAAGGCCTTGACATCATCCTTCAAAACGACACAAGGGCTCAGTGGAAGAGTGAGTGACTCAGTTAGGGACACACACTGTATTTGCCTCCTCCCCTCCCCTCGCAATGGGCACGAGAAGAAAAATAGAGATGGATGAAGATATGAAGAAAGGAGGGAGGAAAGAGGAGGGAAGGACGGAAGGAAAGGAGGGAAGGTCTGAGGATGGAAGAGACTGACGAGAAGCGGGAGGTAGGAAGTAATGGAGAGTGGCAATTTATCAGGGTAAAACAGTAATGTAAGGAAGAGGAGGGTGAGGATAGGAGCAGGAGGAAAGGAGAGACAAAAGAAGGAAGGGGGAGAAAGTGAAAAGGAATGAGGAAGAGGAAAAGGGGAAAGAAAGTAGGAATAGGAAGTATGGAGAAAAGACAAGGGCATGCAGCAAGAAGGAAGAGGAAGAAGCAAGGAGGAGGAGAAGAGGTGACATAAAAAAATAATAGAGGAAAACAGGAAAAAAAAGGAAGGATTCGAAGAAAAGAAAGATGATGAAGGAGGAAAAGAAGGCAGGAATGAAGAGGAATGAAGACAAGAGGAATGAAGGAAGGATGACGGAAGATTAAAAGAACGAATGAGGACTGTGAGAGAGAGAGAGAGAGAGAGAGAGAGAGAGAGAGAGAGAGAGAGACGACAATGCAGCCAAAAAGGGTTGAGAGAAGAGCAATAATATTTAGCGAGTGAGGGAAATGGAATAAGGAAGGAGGAGGAGGAGGAGGAGGAGGAAAGAGAAAAAGAGGAGGAGAAATAAAATCAACCAGCCAATAATTTCTCCAATACCGTTCTGAGAAATGGCTTCCATCCAGAGTTAAATTTATGAACAAACGAACGATAGCTATTGTGTTTTGATCTGTCTGCCTCAGCTCAACAACAATAACTATAAATAATAACAACAACAACAACAACATTACGTACAACACGCATAACAGTAACAACAATAACAAATTAACCCCTTCAGGACGATAACACTTTTCGCCTGGTTCTCTTTACTCCCAAACGTCTTAATTCCAGAAGGGGCGGCCACAAACAAATCGCCTCCATGTCACCCTGTCCTCCGTCAACAGGCTGTCCTATCTCTAACTCACAACCTCCCCACTCAGTAACATTTTTAGGATTCTGGCCTGTTATATTCTTGCTGCCTCCATAATTTTTACTACAACTCCAAGAAAGACGTCTGGTACTGAAGAGGCTAAACACTCATGATCGAGACCAGTATATTAATTCAGCTGACACCAGACGATTTTATTCAACTGACTGTGAGCCTGTGAGAGAGAGAGAGAGAGAGAGAGAGAGAGAGAGAGAGAGAGAGAGAGAGAGAGATGAAAAGATATGATTTCTGGAGGGTGAAGAGAAAAACAGAGAGATAAATAGGAAATGAGAGAGCAGGAGGAGGGGAAAGGGTGGGAGTGAGTGACGGGAAGAGAGAAAGAAATTAAAAAGAAACAGGAGGGATGACGAGAAAAAGAAACGAGGAATAAAAACTGAGAAATACTTAATGGTGAGTGAGAGAGAGGAGGCGCACGAGAGAGATGGGAGAAAGAAAGATGGGGAAAAAGGCGATTCAGAGAGTGTGAGATGGGGAAGTGAGAAAAGGAAAATGAGGGGAAGGGAAGAATGGAGAGGTATGAGGAAGAGAGAGAAGAGGAAAAAGAGGGAGGAAGGAATGAAGCTGATGTTGGGGAATGATGCAGATAGTCTAAGATCTGAGGGGAGAACAGGGAAAAGGGAGAAAGAGAGAGGGGAACAGGGGATGAGGAGATGATTTTGGAGAGTGTGAGGGGACGGAGAAAGAGCAGGGGAAAAGAGAGGAAGGGAGTAAGAAGAAGAGAGAGAGAAAAATCGGGTTAATTTAGGGAGTGAAGAGGGAAGGAGAAAGAATGAGGATGCTCTTCCCTAAAGCCAGCCTCAGTCTTGGGATCAACACAGATGCTTTACCCAGTCCACGCGCGTACCCTTTTTCCTTCCTTCCTTCCTTCCTTCCTTCCCTCCATTACCTCCTTTCTTTCATGCCTTCCTTTCTTCCCCCTTCCTCCTTCACTCCTCTCCCTCTCTTTCCATTCCTTCCCATCTTTCAATTTTCTTTTGTTCCCACAGTACTTAACATTCTTTCTTTTACCTTCCTCTGTCTCTTCCTCCTTCCCTCTCATTCTTTTTTCATTTATTCATTTTTCATTAATAAATTCATTAGTTCACGACCATTTCTTCCTTCCTGTTCTAACTTCTCTCTCTCTCTCTCTCTCTCTCTCTCTCTCCTTTCCTCTGTCTCACACTTTTCGAGCCTCTTTCTTCTTCCACTTTCCTCTTTTGTTTTAACTCTTCCTCACCTCCTTCCGTCATTCCTTCTTCCTGGCTTTCTTCCTTCTTCCCTCTCTTAACTATTTCTCCCTCCCTCCCTCCCTCACTCTTCTCTTTTTCCCAATCCCTCCCTTTCCTTCACATTTCTTTTTTTCTCCTCCTCTCCTGCTTTCCAGTTTCTACCTCCTGTCCTCCCTCCTTTTCTTTCCCTCTCTCACTCACGCCTCGCTTTTCCAGCCTTCTTCACCTTCATTTTCTTGCAAGCTTTCCAACTCACTTCCTCCTTTCTTTCTCCTTGCCTCCCCCAGTCTTTCCCGCTCTCTTTCTACGTGCCCCCCTCCCCCTCTCTCTCTCTCTCTCTCTCTCTCTCACGTGCCTCCTTCACTCAATGACCTCCATCTCGTCCTATCGCCAGTGTCTCTACTTCTTCCATCTTACACTTAACACTTTCTTTTCCCGATTTTCCTCTTTCCTTTTCCTACTCTCCTCCTTCCTTCTGTCTCATTATTTTCCTCCATCACTCCTTTTCCTCCACCAGCCTTCACATCACTTGATCTTGTTTTCCTTCTTCCTTCCTTTCCTCCTCTTTTCCTTCATTTCTCACTTCTTTCTTTTCTTCCTCTTTCTATTAAATCATCTCTTTTCAAATCCTTCCTAACCTCTCTAGCTCTAGTTCCCTTGCTATTTATATCTCGCTCCTTTTCTCTCCTTCCCTCTCTTTCAGTCACTTCCTTCCTCTCTTTTCGTCAATCTCTTCCTTCCTCTCTTTTTCCCTCTCCTTCTATATTTTCCTTCCTCCCTCCTTCCTACTCCTTTCATCCATTCTTCCCTCTCTCCCCCTCATACCCTCCTTCCTTCAACTTCCAGCCCGTCATCCATACTCTTCCTTTGTCCACCACTTCTTCCTTATCCCATTACTCTTCCACAATCCCTCCTTTAATCTTTTCCCCAGTCACATCTCTCTCTCTCTCTCTCTCTCTCTCTCATTGTTTTTTTTTTTTCCGCAATAATTTCTTCCTTACCCTTTCATTGCGACTCACGAATCTTGAACTTTATTTCCCCCCCCCACCGGACGACTTTATTTGTCCCGGGGAAACAGAAGAGTTAATTTGTCCCAAGAAAATAGATGACTTTATTTGTTCTAGGAAAATGGATGACTTTATGTTCTAGGAAGACACAGGACTTATTTGTCCCAGGAAAATAGACGATTAAAATGGACGACTTATTCCATGAAAATGCCTAGGAAAACAAACTCTATTTGGTGCAAGAAAGCCAGAAGCACCATGAATGCTTAACTCCTTCAGTCCCATATTTTCTTGTTACGTCTAGTCAGATTCGACAACTCTGGAGAAACCACCTGTGTCTTCATTAGCCTCCTCACAACCTGATTTTTCTCCCTAAGCTGATGGCATACAGAAGTAATACAGAAACAACAGGAATCACTCAGACGGCAACATCCGTGGCCATCAATCAGTCTACAGGCTGAACATTTGACTCTGCCCTTGATTTTCGACCGACTATCCTTAAAATCAAAGTACTTCTCATTCTTGCCTGATCCCTAACCCTTCCACCAACTTTGATTCATATCGGATCAAGGATGTTTGTTGTCTTTGCCTTGTGATCTTCATCTCTGACCTAGAGTTTCAAAATCGAATACCATGTCTTTGGCTGACCCTTAATTCATCTCACTTCCAATCCCTTCGTTTTTGCTCTACTTTCGACCCATCCATCAAGTTTTATCTAACTTGGACAAAAACTGAGTTGGCTTTGCTGGGTCAAACGTTGATCTAGTCTTGTGACTTTGATCTTTAACCTTTTGTTCTCAAAAAACAATATGTCAGCCCCTCGGTGACCATTCGACCTTCCTACCAAATTTAAAACCTGATTTTTTTCTTGTTCACACGTTTACACCCACACACACGAGCGCGCACACAACCTCCCCCTCCTCCCCAAACAAGTAAAGCAGTACTCTGATCTTGCTGTACGAGCGAGGGGGTAAAAAGTCATCAAACTACAGGGACAAGGGTACCAGTAATATAACAACAACCGAATAAAAAAAGATGCAAGGAAGGCAAAAGAATATTTTAATCAGAGAAACAAATATGTCTTTATCTTTTTAACCTCTTCAGTTCGATAACTAAGCCATTTATTCTTGCCCCTCCAGACAATTTTGCTTTGCATATTAGATACTTCTCGAACCGTTTATATATATATATATATATATATATAATATATATATATATATATATATATATATATATATATATATATATATATATATAATAATTACATGCACACTTAAACACTTGCAACGCTAGAGGTCCCTCCGAAGTTGAATAAAATCGTCTTTAAAAAGTAAATAGCAAGAATCATCCACAAAAGACATAAACGGATTCACGAAGTTAAGAAGTCTTCCATACTTTATTCATGCTACTACTATAATTATTTCGTACAGACTATGAAATACCTCTCGTGGTGAAAGTGATTTAATTAAAGTTACATTTACCCCGTATTCGAGATGCTTTCTAAAGCTGGACAAATGTCTATAAACAGCAAGAATAAAAATATTAAGATAGCTTAGGAACAATGCTCGCATCACCTCCAACACTCACCTCTTCAGGTCTCTCGTTCTTTCCTCGTTTCACTTTCTCGCAGTTTCCACTTCCTCACCTCCCCTGTCACCCTCTCTCTCCTCTCGGCATTCTTGGCGACACGAAGAAACACGGAAAACAATCCAGGATAATCACAATCCTCTCTGAAGTCACTGAATAAAAAGAAAACATTGGTGGAAGACCGCCCGGAGCAGTTGAAATCTCTCAACTGATGGTTACCTGGCGGACATGCGCAGAACCACCTGCGCGCAAACACCATGGCCGCCAGCATTTCTGATTATGCATAGATACTCCAGTTTCACATATTTTAATGTTTTCCACTACTCTTAAACACCCACAACAGTACTGATTAATTTTTATTTAATACCGTATCGTTGCAAAAGCCTGTATGTAAACCATCAGTATAAACTAGTTGTAATTAATTTATCACTCATGTTGGCAGCCCTGACTCCTGCATGCAGCCTCCAGGTCACGTGACGCTGTACCTTATCCCATTGGTTAGGTATGGGAGAGAGCTCTAGATTAGGAAACAATTTTATTTCTATAGCTAAAAGCTTATTAAACGCAGCTTCAAAGCAACAAAATAGTAAAAGGCGTAAAATAAAGATTCACATACCAGTGTGGTCTTTGTTCAATAATTAAGGGTTCCAGGACAAATGACCATGTAAACGAGGAAGCTTTGTGGTTCTCAAAACTATGGTCTTGAGTTTAGCTCACTGCGATGACGTCTTTTACGTTCCATTTCTGCCGCCACCAGAGACTGTTCTACCAAATTATGAGACTTCAAGGGTGAAAGAGTTTGATATGACCATCATTAGACCCGAAAAGAAGGCTGAATGAAATAATACTCAGGGGGCGGGGGCAGTGTGACAGCTCCACGGGTAAAACAGACAACTGATAAAAATATATGAAAGTAGAATGAACGACACAAAGGTACTGTGGCTACAAGGCTTGTTCCAAGATATGAATATCCTGTGAGTGGCTTTTATGTTTTTAGGTTTGACAGTTCCTTTGTATAAATGGGAAATGGAAGTGTGTGGGAATGATAAATGTTTGTCTTCTCAGTGCAGTATGAAAGATTTGTGGTACGATACTAAGTAGTGCAGTTAGTGAGAAAACCGAGGAAATGCTTGGAAAGCAAAAAGATTTTAGTGAGGGCAGAGGGTGTGTATACCAGATATTCGTTCTGATATTTACAGCGGAATGATATTCAGAGAGGGGAAAGAAGTTCTGTGCTGCCTTCATGGATTTAGAGAAAACATATAAGAGTTCAGAGAGACAAGGACTGTGGGAGGAAATGATAATTTATGGTGCAGATGGGAAATTGTTGAATGGGGTGAAGTATATGCTGGTGTATGGCGGGCAGTGCTTTTGGAAAATGAAGTGAACTTACAAGGACGTTTCATTTCTCACTGGCTTTTTGTTTTAATTATGAATTTATTTATAGACTCATTCAGTTACAAAATAAGCATAAGGTAGAAAAAATGAATGTTCGAGTGTCCTTAGTGGGAGAGGACTGTATTGTTATTTACTAATGATATTTTTCGGTTTTGTATAAGTGAGCGGGAGTTGCAAGGTTTGGTGAATGAGTCTAGAACTGTGTGTAAGAAACAAAATTTAAAAGTGAATACAGCAAACTGTAAAGGCATGGCCTATAAGAGGAGTGAAGTCACGGAGTGCACAGTGAGGTTATATGATGAGGAAATGGAGAATATGAGTGCCCCTCAAATATTTAGGCAGCTTGATGAGAAAAAAAGGAAGTTACGAGGAAAAAGTCCAAGAAAGGGTACAGCAGGGAAGGAAGGCTGCACTGTTGTGCACCGAGTGCAGTGATAAGGAATATATATATATATATATATATATATATATATATATATATATATATATATATATATATATATATATATATATATATATAAGTCTTTGCAAAGCAGTTGGTGACCCCACTCCAACGTATGGAAGTAAACTATGGACTCTGCTGGAACGACACAGGATTGAGAGGGGTGAAAATGAGTTATTTAAGAGGAATATATAGAGATACGTGCAGTGACAGAAGATAAAGGAGGGATATAAGGAAAGTTGCCATAGTGATATGAACGTACTAGAAAGAGTCAGAAGAACCCGTTCTCCCTTTCTCCCACATTTTCTTTTTCATTTCCCCCATATTTAATTTCCCCTTTTTCTTCATGTTCCTTTCATTTTCCCTTTCTCCAAGTTTCCTTTCCTTTCCCTACTAGTTGTTCCACCTCCTCTCTCGCCTCAGCTAATCCCATTCTACCTGAGTGCTTCCCGCTGCCCAAACACCTGCCAACCTGCGCTTCCGCCTCGCTACCTACCTGAATTTTCCCCTGGATAGTCTACCCTTTTGCCTGCCTGCTGCTGGCTTGCCTGTCTTTTTCCTTGCCTGCCTGTCTACCTACCCATTCCAAAGTGTGAGGATCTAAAGAGAAAGAGCACTTCACGGGTCAAGCAACAAAACACGCTCTTGCGGCACAATATCATCTGAGACTTATCTCTGTGTTAAGCCATACCGAGCGTTATGTAGGTTAAGTCCGGGGTTCCTTGACGCTGGGAAGGCAGTCTACACAGTTTTATTTCAGTGCAAGTAACACAAGGGCAGGAGGGCAGAAAGTATGTACGGTACAGGGTGGTTCATAGTTTGTGCTTAGCTTACAACTCATCTGGCGGTATTTTGATGTCACTCGCACTTCATTTCCCTCTATGCCACACAACTCACATTGTCTAACTGTTGTCTGGATGATCGACAGCCTATGAACTGCCTCTTAATATTGCAGCAAAGTATTCAAATTATGACACTGAAGAAATTACTTGTTAGAAACTAAAATAGAGATAAAACAACGGGACAAGAAAATGAAAACAAAATACGCGGGGAAACTAGAGAAATAAAACATGGCTTAAAAGTACAGCACCATCACAAAAGACGAAGACGGCCCATCTCCTGGAGCAAGAGGATATTCCCACAGTCACACACCACACCACACTACATTACGACACCACACCACACCACATCACAGCACTCTACATTACACCACTCCACACCACCACACCACACACAAGACAACACCACACATCACACAACACCACACAACACATCACATCATATCACACGCCACACAACACACAACACTATATACCACACAACATCACACCACACTACACTGCCACACACCACACCATCACACCACAGGCAGTCTCATCACGCAGAAAGGACGCTAAATATGACCCATCCTCCTCCAGACATTCGGAGAGGCATCAGACGGGAAAAATGCCTTGCGTAATGCAGTACCAAAGGAAAACCCACGCACGTGAATGGAGAGTGCCCTTCCGTAGTGATTCTTGGGAGTTTTAATGGATTCAGTCTGGCATTACAAATTCTGATTCACCATTTCAGACTGAGGACGTCATTTATACTTTATTCTTGCAACTACCATTTTCTCTCTAATTAGGAGGGCACCAGAGCGATCATGGGGTTAACTGAAGGTGCATTTAATCCTTCTAGTCTGAAATGTTTCTCCTAAGCTCAATAAAATCGTCTGCGGATAGCAAGAAGAGAGGAAGCAAGACGACAAAGGATAGGCGGGGCTATTTGTAACTGTACCGGTATAGCTCCATTACTCCTGACCTCTTTTGTCACCGTATTTCTGTTACATCTTTTCCATGAACCAGCCTACATCTCACACTTTTACTGAACCACTGCAGTTTCCACCACGCAGACGTTGGCGACACTGACCATACTTCCAAGCGCTGGTGTAGTGTATCGTACCTATCCATTCAGGAGAGTGTGTTATTCATCCTATACATTCACTCTACATTCTGTTGTGTTTATCCTATTTATCTACCCTGTGTTCTTTGTGGTTGCTCAGCTTATCCACTCTACGTTCTGTGTACTTCGTTTTATATATTAATTCTCTTCCACGTCAATGTGTAGTGTACTCTATGCAGTATATCTTATGTCCCCACTTTACTTTCTGTGTAATGTTTCTTATGTGTACTCTCGTGCTGTATATCCCTTGCTGTGTATCCTATATATGTAGTCTGTATCCTACGCTGTGCAACCAATTTATCCACCCCATATATCCACCCTCTATCCTTATTTATCCACATCCCACACATTTCTAGGTATCCACACTGTATCCACTTACCAGAACACGAGGTAAGGGAGTGTGTTATCCAAGGTTCAGAATATTTGCGAAAAATGTTTTTACTGATAATTTTCTCGAGAGGAAAATCGAATCAGCTTTCTTTATAGTTTTTGTAAAAGCTCTCAGCTCGCCGGTTGTGCCTCGGTTATCGCAAACAAGGCAAGTTTTATGAAACTTTCCTCCGTCAAAATTCCCTCCTCGCAGCGAGATGTGAGTGAGAGAGGAGGAGTGTGTGAAGATAAGGAAGAGAGTGGCAGTGCTACGTGGGATGGTGCTGGAGGACTGTGTGTGTGTGTGTGTGTGTGTGTGTGTGTGTGTGTGTGTGTGTGTTCATGTACAGTACGTGCGTGCGTGTGTGCTCCTAGGCACCGCAATTAATTGAGAGCATGTTAACAATTGAAAGCTTAATTTCAACGCTTAAATTATTATTATCATGTAGAGAGAGCTGTGGAATACATTGGAGAAACTAGTGTTTGCTGGAAAACAGGCTTACAATCCCACCCTTACACGTTAATAACTTCAATACGATATTACTCAGCGCTCAGTATTATTAATAATAATAATAATAATAAAAATAATAATAATAACACCAATAATAACAATAATACTACTAATCTTGTCTTTTGTTTTTCAAAATCGCCAGTTCATGCAAACGAATTCACTAGCGCTGGAAACACGCTTCCACCTCAACAAATGGGAAACTGTAATATTACGTCTTACAGATTATTACAAATAATTCACCACAATGGTAACTGTGTTATTACAATGTCTGCAGGTTCATACTATTTTGCTAGAACATTATGATGAGATTATTAATCCTGATTACACTCTTGTTGCTTGCGTTTTAAATAATTTCTTGAATAATTCAGTATATTAAAAGTGAAGAGCTTATCCTTTTCATGGAGCGATTTATCTTACTTTCATCCATCATAATAATAAATCCTAAGACTGGTTAAAGAAACTATAAAGTCAGCTATTGAAATCTATTTGTATATCATACACACTCTAGCAGTCATCAGAATCGTGAACAAGCACATTTCAAGTGGGTATCAGAAACTGAAATAACAGTGTAAATATGTACAGAGATATGATAATATGTATTACATTTTTCTGTGTATCGGGAAGTAATGCACCATAATAAAGAACTGAACTGAATCGAAATAACCTTATACCCGATCAGACCCCCTCGCCCACACGCACAACTAATGTACCCAAAACAAATCAAAGACTGGACATACTTCAAAACACACACACACACACACACACACACACACACACACACACACACACACACACACACACACACACACACACACACACTAAAACATTATAATTGTTCCTGGTAGTCTGAGTAATGGATGAAAGTTAATGTTGCTGATGGCTTTGAGTTCAATTTCGGTGAGATGTGCAATTATTAGTAAGTGGTTATTGAACTAAAACAGACCCAACCTGCCCTCACTCTGCCCGCCTGCCTGCTTGTTTGCCTACCTGCCTGCCTGTCTCCCTGTATGCTTGCTTGCCTGTCTGCCTGTCTCCCTGCCGGCCTGCCTTCTCTCCTGTTTCTCTGCCTACCTACCTGTAAACATGCTCACCTGCTTGAGATCCCACCTACCTCCTCCTGCTTTGTTTCCACGTAATGCCTGAGCACCCTAAACAGTGTCTTCCCACGCACCGCAGCTCTTCATCATCTCCAGGCGCTCACCTTCACCAGTATAACCTACAATACCTCACATCCTGCCTGCCTGCCTGTGTGTCTACCTCCCTCTCTGCATGTCTCCCTACCTCCATGCCTATCTATTTGCCTCAGTGCCTGCCTGCCTCCCAGTCTTACTACATACTTCCCTGCCTAACTAAAGCCTATCATAATCTTTCTACTACCTGTCTACTAATCTACCTACTTTCCTCACAGCTTACCTACCTACCTCCCAGTCTACCTCCCTCCCTCCTTCCCATCCTATTTGTCTGCCTCCCAGCCTACTTAGCTACCGTATCTCCCAGACTACCAGCCTCATCCATGCTTATCTACCTACCACCTTGTCTATCTGCCTACCTCCTTGTGTACCTCCCTGCCCCTATCTCACTCCACCTGTATGAGATCCTACCAGCAACGCCTGAGCATCCTCACACAGACCCTCCTCACACCCCAGCAGCGGCACAAAGGTCTCAAGTGTCGCCAGTCGCCCACTCAGCTGTTCTCGGTAAATCGGATACCACACGATTGGTGACATTCATGAATCCCACACGCGCATGTTATTACATCTAGAGCATTTTGTGTGTTGCTGGGAAAGTGTCCATTATTTGTTGGTACACTTAGGTTATTTTAATCATATAACTTATCCTTTACCAAGGTATCTTGTACAATAATGATGGGATATAAAATGAGTAAATGAACTTAAGAAAAATTATACAAGGTTATATTGCGTTAGGTTACGTCGAACGATACTGGACAAGGAGACGGGCTGTGTTGTAACATCACAACTCATGGGGTGTACATATTTATAAACGTCTCGTTTCACGCCTTGAAAGTGTGGAACGTATCGAGTTAGCAAGCTTGCTGTTTTAGCTCAAAGATGATGGAAAGTGCCACTCGACCTGTCTGATATTAATGCCCTCTTTGAAATGATCCAATCTATTTCAGAATACGCGTACTATCAGCGTGGTGGCTTTGACCCGTCATGCCAAAGCATGGTGAGTTACACATGTGACTCATTGTGCTCAGTTTGGCACATTTGGGCTCTCTTTAGAGGTATATTGGCGACTTTTGAGAAGTCACATAAGTAACATTAATACTCTTCCAGAAGCTTTCCATCGATGTGCATAGGTTCGTCGTAAATTTAATAGCCTCCGAAATGACGGTTTTGGTGAATGTGCACCTTTTTTTTTTTTTAGCAACAGAGTAGCACCAATTACTCAAGTAGCACCAATTACTTTTTCATAAGCCTTCCATCAATGTGGATAGATCCATTGTTGCTTTAAATATACATTATAAAAACTGTGTCCCCTCCTCCACAGCAATTTCTTTTGGGTTCGATGTGTCAGGTGGTCATTTCTCTGAACACAGTAATGAAGTCTGTCCTTTGTTTGGCACCTTCAATAAACGAAGTCTGTGCAATACCTTCGTCACAAGAAACTGCTCTTCACACTGTCAGCACAGCCGGTTCTGTTCTATATTTGCCTTGGTCCTCCCGTCATTAACTTTCCATTTTCTTTTTCCCTCGGCAGTCTCTTCAACCACCCTCCCCTTTCACAGCCTGTCTGATATTGCTGAACATCATTTGCAGCATCTTAGTGTCTCAAAAGTTCGGTACATCCATCACCTCTCTCTCTCTCTCTCTCTCTCTCTCTCTCTGCATATATAGTCAAGTGTTAAACTGCCACTCGGAGGAATAAAAACTCGTACAAAGAAAATGAGTTCTTCCTGTTGATGATGATGTTGTCCAAGGTTCATCTGATTATGAACCCGGTGAACTGCAGGTCGAAGTTACTCTGCTACAGTCGAACATCCTTCTCTCAGAGAGTTAGAACATCCGTGCTACCATATGAAAGCGTCCCTCTCCAACACCAAAAATGATGTATTATGCTCAAACAGATGAGGGAATGACGAGAATGAATTACTGGGAGGCTGAGGAGAAGAGCAAGAACAACATATCAGGATGGTGAGCAGATGTGGGTGTGAAGAGGGACAGCAGGTGAGCCGGGAATGGGAAAGTTAGAGGTGTTTGACGCAAATAGACACATAGATAGGCAGTTGCTGTTGTTGTTGCTCTTGTTATGCCCCCTGGATTATGTAGGAAAGTGTTCTTTCAACCAAGGCGACCACTTTAGCGAGCCGCTCTTAAAGGCATTTTACTGAGATTACAGTGAAGGGTTGCTTGTATTGTAAGAGTAAGGTGCATGAGATGAATAAGTATGTTGTGGTGCGAGGGCCTACAAAGAACATATAAAAATGATATACTACCCTCAAGGTAAATTTTTCTTCCATGTCAAGTTATCAGCAGTTACTATTTCCAGTTAACGACGATAAAAACTTACATTAAATCCTGACGCTCAAGAGAAATCCAGTTCTCAAAACGGGTAATACCCCCCCAAAAAAATTGGATATGTATGTATACGAGTATGACGCCTCCTTATCAACGTCCACCAATAAACAAACACTAAACAATGGCAGACCACGAATAACATTCCACAAAGCATTTATTGGCTTTATTTTTTCATGTTTTAATTTTTAACAGGGCATCCAGTAGGGGCTGGGTAACAGTCAAATATGCACTGTGATAGGATGTCTGCCGGGAGGGGCTGAATTAACAATGATGTGTGTGTGTGTGTGTGTGTGTGTGTGATAATATAACACTCGTTTGAATTTTAGTATGGGAATGTTACTGGCGTGTTATTGCACATGCGTGATGGCACATGAGTGACCTCTTTGTTGCCTGACTAACCTTTGATATGACCCGACACAATTTCTAGGTGACGATATGACTTCCCTGAAACCTCGTTGTGTTCTGACATGACCAAACTATAACTTGACCTTAATACAGTGTTATCTGGTATCCTTCATGTCGAATCAGGTCAACACATTGTTTGAAGTCATGCCTAATAAGATGTGTGAAAAAAAAATCATAGTATTGGTTGAATGGATTTTGAAACATGTAGACACAGTTTTCTCAGGACCTGGTGGGATGGATCGGGATGCTGGTGGTTGATGAGCCACGACAAGGCTAAACAGACTCATTGAATATGGGCTTTCTAGGCTGGTGGGTTGTTGAGGTAGTCACTGTTACGATATTTTCACTACATCAGGGCAGAAAGGACTGGACTGTATGGAGAGGTGACTGTTGACGGGATGGGCTGGGGTTATGATCAGCTCAGTACAATTAGTGTCTGATCATGCAGAGAAGGTATGAGACGCAAATCAGTCCAATCAGCACAGTAGTCGAGAAATGTTGAATCAAGTTTTTCAGGGTTTAGTGGAGTGGGTAGAGGTGACGAAAAAGGCTTGGACGATGTTGGGTTGTATGCAGATCTTGACGGGGAAGAAAACCATGTGAATACGAGTATAGGTGATGCACTGTAAGTCGACTGGTATTCAAGGCAATCACGGTTAGGTTTATTCTCAGCATCTAAGCAGAACTAGGTCGGATGGGTGGAAAAGAGTGGATAGGATGGACTGGCTAGGTGAAGGGTGGTGGAATCTGCCAGGGGAAGTATATCTTGTGAAGGCTGGTATTGCAGGCAAGGCCGATAAGGTTAAGTCGAGTGTGAAGGAGCATGAAAAAGGTGGGGTGGGATTGAGATAATTGGGCAGGGCAGGACGGGTACACCCTGGGAAGATGGGCGGCGTTAGGGGAAAGGTAAAGGTCACAGATTTATCTCAGGAATTCCCTTTGGGGAACAGAAAATGTATTAGGTGTGTGAAAATGGGGTAGGTGGAAAGGACGGGAATGGCGTTAGGTGGTGGGTAAGGGAAGGAGAAATACAACCTGTGAAGATGGGTATTATAGGCTGTCTGGTGTGAGGCGGTGATGGTTTAATTAACAGGTTTCTCTACACAGAGAAATTAGCATCCACCCCATTGGTATACTTCTCAAGACGGAGGAAAAATGGTGACATCGTAGTTAAGAGGTTAATCCCTTGAATCCGATGACATATTTGTTTTATTTCTACTCCCTGCAGATGAGTTTGTTTAGATCTGATGAGTCCTTTTGTAGGGATGACGTTAGAAACCGTCTTCATTAACCCTTCACATCTTCACTTACCTCCCTCAGTTGAGTGAAATCGCATGAGGGTAGGAAAAGTAAACCAAAAAACGATGTCACCAGATTCAAATGATTAAACACTGTAGCTTGATTGGTGGTTGTTTTGTGGCCTGCAAAGCCAAACTGGGAACTAGAGAGGGATGCCTTCACGGAGTGCCACTGATAGAGCCGGTCAGCTACCCCATTTATACAAGCGTCCCTCAACTCCCTCCCTATCTCACGAAAGGGAGTCCACTGGGTTTACGTTTCAGATGAACTGGAGCTATAGCTAGTATCAAGTGACCTTGATGACAGAAATAATTTGGCTTTTCGATCAACAATGGCTCAATATTCCAGATCAGCAGGTAAATCAAGTGCCAAGGCAGACTCCTTGTTCTATCCCCACCCTAACGGCTGGGAGTCTTTCACAGTTAGAGTCAGCTGCCCCTTTGGGAAGCACCGAGGTTCCAAAGCCTTTACCATCACTACCCCACTCCATCCCGAGGGATGGGGAGAGGGACAAGGGCTTTCATTATCGCCATATTGCCTCGTTAACATAATTTCATAGCGAGGGACACTAAAAGCTTTAGGGTGAGGGAGGAAGCGACGAGAAGATCAGGGAACAGTTGAGACATTATTGTACTCCTTTGGTCTGTAACACCATCATCAACAGCCTGAGTCAGTCCACTGCAGTAGGAAGGCTTCCCTTAGATCCGGCTCCACTCGGATTTATTGTTTGTTAGCCTGTTTCATCCAACCCCAGCAAATAAGCGAATTTCATCTCCATCTTTTCCCATCTGCTTCATCTTCTCATTCTGTCTCTGTCTGGGTTTAAAACTCAGCTATCCTAGCTATCCATCTGTTATCTATTCCCATATGTTATATGTTCTACGAGGAATGTTACCTACCCATATCCAGTTTTTTTTTTTCTATATACTAATTACATTCTTTGCTCTTCTCTGTTCGCTAAACCAAAGAGCTTCCCTTTTTATCTCGTCATGTGAGACCTAATATTATCCTTGCCACATTTCTCTGAGCACTCCAAACTTTACGTTACCAGTGATGTCGTTAGGTTCCAGTTTTCCGATTAATTAGATCGAACAGATAAGAGACACTGATTATATACCCGTGTCTTCTGATTTCATGACAATTGCTTATTCTGCATGTAGTTAGCTTACCAGAAGCCCTCCATTCCATTCCCGTGTTTCCCTTGCTTTTGTTGTCATGAAGAGGAATTGTGTGAACTGCCTGCCCTGAGGGTACTTATTCTTCAACACACTAGTTCCTGATCTCCCTTTTTATTGGAAAGTACTAAATGTTTAACAGGCATGATCACTTCACTTCTGGTGTTAGTTACTTCCACATCAGCTTCCTTTAGAGAAAACAGCTGATTTTTTCCTGTGTCGTTTGGCTGCTTTCAGGTGCTTTCAGGCTTCCTCCATTTCTGTGAAGCTTCTTTAGTCATTTAATGGAAATGGGGGAAGGGGATAGGGAGATTATGAAATACAAGAGTGCTATTATCTTCACTACAAGAGGTCTTCTCTAATCGATATTAATATTCAATGGTGTCGTAAGATAATAAAAAAAGTCCTTGTACTAAGAGGGTTAATAGAATTGGGTACTGTTTTCTTTGTTATTAGAATTCTTCCCTAAACGTTATTACACTCTGGTGGAAGGAATAAAAGGGCAAAACAAAAGACGCCATCGCACTCATTGCTGGAGGAAGGAGTCTAGCTGTAATAAGAATAAACATGTACAGATGTACAAGATAAATGCGGGACCATATGCAGCTTTGCTAGAGTGGAACCCTCTGTGTGAAAATGCTTAAGAGGCTAAAGTGAGGCACTGTAAGGGGCATCTTGAATGTGAAAATCATTTGGGTGTGACTGGTTGAACGGGCCGCTAGTGGAGATATTTCCGCGTCTATATTACAAGTCATCATACTGAAATGCTGAGTTCAGAAACTCTTCCTAGTCTCTCCACAGAAGAAGAAATCTCCCAATGACAAAAAGTGTAAAACAAAACAGTGATCGTCGCAGTGAAGAGGCTAAGGTAATTTGTAAGATAATTACTCGGCTTGGGAAACTAACAGCCTGTGTGGTGGGGGGACGGTATGGAGATTACGTAAAAGCCATTATTTCATTCAGTAAGGAGAAACGGTTACCTCCTATCTGTAAGGGATGTTAAAATCTTACCGTGTTAGCCAAAGAAGAAGAAGAAGAAGAAGAAATAACCGTAGAAGTTGACTCCGACTGTTCTAATCCATTTATTACGAAAGACCTTACCTCATCGACATACACATTTTCTGTTATAACACAAAGAATAAACTGCAAGACATGGCCATTAACTGCACAACATGGAACACTTACAGGCCGTGTAGTGGGGAAGGGTGGGAGGAAGATTACGTAAGGAATGAAGTGAGGACACGCAATTAACCTCTTCATCACGACAGTCCTTTCCCAAGGGAAATACAAATCCTCTGGTGGTACAGCAATATGAAAAAAATAGGTGTTATCGTACTGAAAAGGTCCATAGATACTGCTTCCAACCCTTCCATCTCTTAAGCTAATGAAAATCGTCTGGTGGCAGTAAGAAAAAAAAATCATAATTGAAGGAGTTAAGAGAGAATGTTTCTGACCCTTCCACTGTGATGGGTCTCTCCTGCTCTGAAAGAAGAAATCGCTTGGAGGTATCAAGAACAAAACACAAAATTGGTTTTCGTAGTGAAGAAGTTAACATACTTACATTGCAAGGGACGCTAAAAGCCCATTAGGAGGGGAAGGACGCACGATAAATGACATGATAACTGAGTGGTTTTATTTTGTTAGATAATGAAGCAGTATTAACCCCTTCGTCACGACAGCTCTCCTCAAAGTGATATTAAAACTTTCCGGTGTTGGCAGAATATAAGAACGTCAACCAACAGAAGGGGTTTAACGTGGACAATTTCTGACCCTCCTCCACCAGGATGGGTCTTTCCTCTGGTGGTGGCAAGAACGACGTGCAAAAGTGATCATCGTAGTCAAAAGGTCAAAGTAAAGGTGGTCATTGCAGTCAACAGGTCAAAATAAAAGTAGCCTTAGATTCAAAACGTCAAGGTAATTGAGCAGCAAGTGATACTAACAACCCATGTGAAAGAGTGAGCTGTGGGAAGGTTATGGAATGGCTCAGTGTCATCTTATATACTGATAAGGGCAAACAGTCAACACCTTCAGTACAATGGCGTACCGTACTGTTTAATGAATTATTGTTACTGCTAAACTATTTTGCATAATTCTCGGGAAACCTTTTGCGGTCAAGTGGCAAGAAAGAGCCTCTAGTAAGTCATCCAAAAATGAGAGGTCTCTCTAAAGCTCAATATTGTCTAAACAGTGGTAAGAAAAAAATAAAAAATGATACCTTAGTAGGGTAGGAATGAACCCCTTTATTAAAACAGGTCTTCCCTGGGGGACATTTAAGTGTTAATGGCAATATAAGCCTGACACTGGCACTGGAAATCACTCTATAAGCCCACTGATATACACCCACTGACCCGCCTACTCAGTGCAATGCGTTTAGCAGAGAAGTGCAGGGGTTGGGTTGGTTTTCAGAGATGGAAGGGGTCGGCTAATCAGTATAAACGCAATAGCAAGCTTCATGTAGTCTCCTTCTACTAAGCTCCTAGCCAGTGGAGGTGCTGAAGTCACTCCCTTCAGCGTCACCATTATCCTACCCAACAGTGGCATGAGCTGTTGTCCGTGATGCCACATTCCCTGGCTCATCCCACCTTATGATTGTTCAGTGGATGGAAATCCGTCACTCCCTCAGGCTCCACCAGCAGAAGGAGTAGGCAAGTTTGCACACACACACACACACACACACACACACACACACACACACACACACACACACACACACACACAGAAAGAGAGAGAGAGAGAGAGAGAGAGAGAGAGAGAGAGAGAGACAGACAGACAGACAGACAGACAGATCAGCAGTTTTTCTGGTATAGAAGGTCGTAGTAAGTAAAAAAAAATTATACCACTAAAGGGTTAATGAGAGACTTACCACTGCACTCTGATGAATCTCACCAACACTGAAGAAAGTTGTCCGTGGTAGGAATTCGAGTTGAGTGCAAAATACCAATGTGAGCACCGCTCTGCCTCGTTTACATAATTACATGGAGAGAGATAATAGCAGCTCAGGAAGAGAGAGAGAGAGAGAGAGAGAGAGAACGAAATACTGGTGTCATTTTTTCATCGGGTAGGGAAGAAAAAGGATCCTATTCCCCTAGGCGGTAGGTGACTAACAGGAATAAGATATAAAAGATGCGATCCTATTACTGGAGATAATGACGACCTTTTCTAATTCCTCCACGCAGATGGGTCTGTCTTAACCCTTTCAATCCAAGTGCGTCTTGCATATATTCATATTATATACATATATATATATATATATATATATATATATATATATATAGATAGATAGATAGATAGATAGATAGATAGATAGATATAGATATAGATATAGATATAGATATAGATAGATAGATAGATAGATAGATAGAAAACATAATTTCTGACTGTTCATAGATCATACTTACCAAAGTACATGTAAAAAATGGCACGCATTTCTAATTGTTTTCGTGCAGTTTACTTTCCTTTTGTGAATCAAACCTCGCAACTGCCACTAATATTTTCTCATGAAATATGATTATAGTTGGCGCTACAGATTGGATTTTTATCTCATACCTTGTTTTAACAGCAAATCACGATCCTGTTTGGAATCTGAACTTCCATCCCTACCAGTATTCTCCAGCGAAAAAATTTACGTAGTACATAAGCAAAAATATATACCCACATCTGGTCATGTAAGGACCCTTATTGGTTAAAGGAAAAAAAATTTGAAACGTACTTTTTGTGCAACCTGTCTTTCTGTTAAATCCTCGCCTCACACCTGCTACTAATTTGCGTCCATAAAATTTTTGTTTATCCATTTCATTATGACAATTTTTTTTATTATTATTAACACGACAGACTAGTTTATGCAGCCTATGCAAAAAAAAAGCAGCAGTTGGAATAATTAATTTTATTCTAAACCATTCACTGTCAGATATCTCTCCTAATTAGAGTGACATCATTTGGTCGGAGCAATAATTAGATATAAAAACTATGTCGTGGTGAACTGATTAAAAATTATAATTCTTCAAGTGAGCCATACATTTCGGTGACACGTGTACCATAAGTTTTTCGTTGTATTGTATCGCCTACAGCCTCGTCTCCCACCTGCTACTAATGTGTTATAATGTTTCCGACACGTGTACCGTGAGTTTTCCACAACATATTTATCTGTTTACCTCTTCGTCCCCCTCCTGTTACTAGCATTTTCATTCTCCTGTAAATTTAATGCGACGGGTAAAGGACACCTTGGGTCGCAGAATTCGTCGTGTGTATCATGAATTTCGACAAGCTTCCTTTTGATCTAGTTACGCCCTCGCATCCCGCCGCCGCTAATAACCTTCCAGTAAATTTGGTGCGACGGGCGGACCTGCCAGGGCGGTGATGAATCGAAGGAGGGCTGAAGCGGCCTCAGGTAAACAGGGGAGTGGAGGATTACCGGGATCCAGAGGCTGACGTCACTGTTACACACACACACACACACACACACACACACACTGAATCCAGGTGACGTTTTCTTGTGTATTTTTGCTGCTAACAGACGATTTTATTCACCTCAGGAAAGGTTTCTCGTACTAAAGGGATACCTTACATTATTTATGCCACATCTAATTCCTCCACTTCTGAAGAATCTATCTTAGATTAAATTAAGTCGCGATAAAGCTGGCCAGGAATAATATGGAAAAGGCGTACCCGATGAAGGAGGGATTCACAAATAAACTCACAATCGATTTCCCTTCGTAACTTAGATTTATTTTGCAGGAAGAAGACACATGGAGAAAACCTGCACTCATCCTTCCTTGCCCTGCTAAAACAAATACAACCTAGCATGATTTTCTCTCGTAACCAATATATGTTTTTGTCGGCGGAACTGTAGACACGGGAAGGCTGCTTTCTCCTTTGCTTTCCCTGCATGGAAGTCACAGTTACGAGGGGGAATTGATCGTGTGTGTGTGTGTGTGTGTGTGTGTGTGTGTGTGTGTGTGTGTGTGTGTGTGTGTGTGTGAATTCAGATATTGCAACGCCCCTTCCACGGTGAGATTTAAGGTATTTCGCCAAGCACACCATAGTAGTCCTTCTGTATGTTACTGATACAGAATGTCTAGATATTAAGCAGGTATACAGAAAATACAAGAGCAAGTAAGGCGTAAAATGGAAAAGAATCCCCAAGGACACGGCATTACGAAGTTCCTACGCTAACGATAATACTAACAATACTGCCAGCGGGAGGGGAGGAGGGAGATGCCTAACACATTCAGCATTCACTCACATATCTCGGAAAACAAACATACCTAATATAACAAAGTAAGGAATGTGTAAGCTGGAAAGGAAATAGCCAAGAATTTCTATTTAACAAGACTTGCGTATAACTGCCATCTAGTGGAAGTGGCTGGCACCACACATCCATCACACACGCTCCCCATCATGGAAATGTCACGGCACCTCATGGGTCTGTGTGTCGCGCCGCAGCTTACTGGGTTGTCAAAAGGCTTTACCCTAACGAGTTTACATCACAGTTTGATACCGCGTATATATAACCACAGCAATTCCAAAGGCTTCAAAACACGAGATTCTTTTACAGGCACATACTGGAATGCTGGAGTTCTCTTTTCTGCAGCTGTTGCTGGATTTTTGTGTTCTATTTTACAACTCTTGCTGGATTTCTTTATTCTCTTTTACCATTGTAGTTGGATTAATTTATTTTCTTTTGCCACTGTTGCCGTGTTATTTTCTTACTGACCATCAGTTTCCGTCTGCCTAAATAACAGTCTGAGCGCGAGCAGGAAAGACACCTCCCAAATCTCGGGGATTTTGGACTCTGCGGCCTTGGGAATATGTAAGTTGTATCCCGCTGTGTGTGTGTGTGTGTGTGTGTGTGTGTGTGTGTGTGTGTGTGTGTGTTACAGCCTCGCCGCCAAGGACCCTGACTGCTGGTACGAGGTGTCCTTGTTTGAAGTCTAACCCCTTCACAACGAGAACGTAACTTGTTCCCACTTTCAGACGATTTTATTCAGCTTAGGAAGAGACCCTAGTAGAGATATGGTCAGTAAAGGGTATCTCTATCTAATTCCTTCACGTCTAATAACCTCTCCAAAAACTAAATACAATCGTCTGTAAATTATTGGAAAAAGTATAAAGACTTGATTTGCAGGAATCAGTTAACTCCTACACTAAAAAATGATTGATTAATTGAATGCTCCAAAAAGACCGTGGCAGAGTAAAAAGCTGGATATAAATGCTTGTCTGGATATAACAGGACCAAACTAAACCAAATAACATTATACAGAAGGGGTTAACGAACATTACTTCTCATTCCTTCACAGTGATAGGTCTCTTTTAATGTCAGTATTATCCTCTGAAGACAGTGAAAATGAAATGAGAGTAACATCTTGGTACTGGAGGGATTAAAGGAGGCTTTATAACCTATTCACTCTGATGGATCTCCTGTAGGCTGAATGAAATCTGATGTCAGAAGAGAAGGCTTCGTGGTAAATGGTTGATGGGGGTCATGATATTTGTGCCTTCCACACAACACACCTTCATTTTCATACCCTGGCAACACCTCTCACTTGTTGCTTTGTTTGCCCATACTGACTTTGGTATGAGCTGCAGTGTTAAGACTGCAAATCCGGATCTGAGTGTACAATATTTAACGCATTCTATCCAGCAACGTCATTTGTTTCTTCTTTGCTAGCAACAGATTACTTATTCAGCTTAAGAGACATCTCACAGTGAGCCTCTTACAACTTACATCACCTCACCAATTCCAACCTCCCTTCCTTAATCCCTCGGGCGGAGAGTCACTCGTAAGGTGCATAATATCGTCCGTGAGGGAACAGAATAATTTAATCTCTCGTTCTCAAAATGGATGGGAAACAGCTCCTTGGGTATGATGAATCCACTGAGAGACAGCAGCAATAGAGCTATTATTTCCCTCGTCCTGATGGAGTTAATTCATTCTTGCTTACTTTTTTCTTACCTGGCTTCCAAAGCCTTTTCCTACCCTCTGCTTAATATAATGTACGTACTCATCTTACTTGGTCCTATCTTACCGATCTACCCTCTACCTACCTTTGCTGCAAAAGTTGTACCTACCTTACCAAACTTACCTACCTTCTACTGACCTACCTTCTGCTTACCTACATTGCCTGCAGCTTCTACCTACTTACTATACCTGTCCTAGGTCTATCTACCTTACCGACCTTTAGTCTACTCAACCAACCTGTCCTTTATCTTCAGTCTGCCATCTACCTTCCCACCTGCCTATTTTACTTCCCTAACTACTAATATCACCTAGTCTCTCCAAACTTGAATTACATCGTCAGGAGAGGAAGGATAAAATATAAATGTGGTCATGGCAACGAGAGGGGTTAAATTTATCCCCGTCACAGCCAATATTGTCCTGATCCCCTCGGTAAACAGCTAACTTCTTTAATAACCTGGCCACCACCTCCCCTTTAACCCCCCGCAGCATACCCACCTTCCTTAACGCATCCACGTCTTTCGTAAGATGAATAAAACTGAGTGGTTGTTGCAAGAATATAAAAAATCGTACTGAAGTGGTTAATCCCTCCCTACTCATCTATTCCAAACTTAAAGAATTTAGAGTCTGCAAAACTTGTCTCCTCCTAAGAAAGTCGAACAAAAGAAAGCCAAAATCAAGGTCAGTTCGAGACGCCTGGTCACACTTTTTTTTTTTTTAAGTTTTACGCCGTCTCCCCTTTTTTTTCGATAAGGGCTAAGGCGTTGTCCCTGGGTAGAGGAATTTGGTTTGGAGCGTGTAGCACTTTATGGCGGGATGTCCTTCCTGATGTCAACCACTGGCCCTTGGGTGGACTCGAACCTCCGACCCTTCGGTCAGAGCGGAGCGCTTTAACCCACTGAGCCACGGCTTGTACAATAAAGAGTGGAGGTCACAAGCGATGGGAAAAGCAGACCTTGGAAGACTGTTTGGCAGGCGGTCTGTTGCGTATATATAGGGCAGAGTATCAGTTAACTCTTGCATTACAGAGTTGGTAGAGAAGCTTGGTATATAGGTAGATGGGTGTCTATGCCCGTCTTGGTTGGGATGAGGTGCGAATAGGGTTCAGAAGATCAGTGACAAGAACCTATCTATCTGTCTGTCCACCGGCTTTTCCACCAGCCTATCCACTTGCCTATCTATCTGTCTGAACCCACCTTTCTATCCACCTACCTGAACCCACCTGTCAACCTACCTGCTTATTCACCTGTCAGTCCACTTCCATCACCACCTGCCTGTCCACCAGCCTATCTACCAGCGTATCCACCTGCCTACCCAACTGCCACCCTTATCCACTCAAGCAGCATTCCCCCTGCCCCCACTGCTGCTCACTCTGTATTCGTGTGAGTAATGGATGGTAAGGTAGACTGTGTGTGTGTGTGTGTGTGTGTGTGACTGTGATGATGGCGTGGAGGGTCTTTACCGCTGGGAGAATACCGAATGATGGCACTAAATTTATCGCCGGGGTTAGGCTGGAAGTGTCGCTGGTGGGTCGTGCCAAGAGTTAAATGGGAACCTACTTTTGCGACACACAGAGCGGAAATTGGAGATGGAAAGAGAAGATGAGAAATTCAGGAAAGTTTTTGTAGATGGTGTAAGCTTAATGAATGTTGAGAAGCATGAAAATAAGATTATATGAAAGTCCGCAGAAAGGAGAGCATTGGTTTTGTGATGTAGAGAGAAGAGTTGGTGTGAAAGGATGCGGAAACCAGGAAAGTTTTTATAAATGACGCAAGCTTAATGGTTGTAAAATGGCGAAAGCAGGAGATAAATATAATTCATTTTTCGTCTTAAGTAACTAGAGATGCGTCTTGAATGCTGAGCTGTTGTACGAACTCAAAACCAACTAGGGTTGGAAAGGGGCATCTTCACGTGTTGCTATCGACATACTCGGTTATACAGACGCTCCTCAGCTTCCTCGCTATCCCCCGAAAGAAAGTGACGGACTGCGGAAACGCAGCATCAGCCCGCAGTACAATGGGTTGATGTCCGGAGAAGTCTATGGTTATAAGAACAATAACAACTATCACTAAAATACAAACGCTCAGGAATATACTGTTCTCTAAGACAATGAAAGGAGTTGGATCCGCAGCCGCTGCTTGAATGTGGGCGCAGATAACAATAGCAGGATCTAGGCAGTTTTGAGACATATCTGAACTATGAATGCAATCGGCAAATCTCGCCCATTTACTGCTGTCTAAATGGAACAAGAAAGTGCAACTGTACCAAAATATATGTACTCCTGATATTTTGAAATTCTGCTTCGCAGACCATCATTATACACACACACACACACACACACACACACACACACACACACACACACACACACACACACACACACATATATATATATAAATATATATATATATATATATATATATATATATATATATATATATATATATATATATAAAGAGAGAGAGAGAGAGAGAGAGAGAGAGAGTGGGAGAGAGAGGGAGAGAGAGAGAGAGTATACTGAACTACTGGCATCTTATAACACCGTTAAGTACTGCAATATGTCTCTCATTCACAATACCACTTAATCACCACGATTAACAGCAAAGGCCGACGGTCGCCAACACACATCCTTCCTGCCACTCCGACTTCATCACACCACCCTCCCCCTCTCCATCGCCGCCACAGCTCACTCGTTCCGTCTGACTTAATATTTCATTTGGTACCCCTCTCCCCTCCCTTCTCTCCCTTCCCCTTTTCCCCCTTGTCCACCTCTCTCCTCTTCTTCTCCCTCCCCTTCTCTATCCGTCCCCCTCCTCCCTTTCCTTTGCTCTCCGGCCTGTTCTCCTCCCCTTTACTCCCACCCGTCTTTCCATTCCATCTCTTGCTGTGTCACTCTTCCTCTACATTTCCTCTCCCCCCCTCCCTTCTACACCTCACCTCTCTTCTTCCTATCCTGTCTGCATCCCATCTCTCTTCCTTTCTCTCCTCCCATCTACTTCTCCCTTTCCTTTCTTCCTCCTCTACCCACTCTGCACCTTTCACCCTACCCTCACACTACTGCTTTATCTAGTCACTACCCTTCCCTTTCTCCGCACCTACCCTGTCCCTTCATCCCTCTCCTGCCTCCTCCGTACTACCTCCTCTCTACTCCTCCCTTCCCTCCATTCCTCTCCTCCTCCTCTACATTGCTTCACCTCTCTTTCCTCACCTCACTTCGAGGCGTTCAAGCCAGGTCCATTTAAAGCTTACGTATCAAATCAGCGGATTCTCGTTCACACTCTCTGGATTGACGGATTCTGGGCGGGAGTGTTTTTATGCTGACTCTGAATACTTCATGATACTGATTGTTCTCTCTGCTCCCTCCATCTCTCTCTCTCTCTCTCTCGAATACGATGACGGCTTTTTTCATTTCGGCCTTGAAGCAGTAAGCATAAGGAAAAGTTAACGAAAGGGATAACCGCGAACCATTGTTTCGCCATCTCAGACTGTTTAACTGTTTCGGAACGAGCCTGTATCTTTCCTTGAGTCTTCGTGCCATCTCCACATCACTTCAGGAGAACCCTTTCAAGCTGGTGGGGTCAGATAGAGCCATCATCAACCCCTTCATCACCAGAGTGCTCTTCCAATGTAGGCCGTGAACAGGTTGGTTATTAACTTTATTTCCCTGATTCTGACGACCATCTTATTTTATTCTGGCTATCCTGGAACGGTTTGGCTCAGCTTAAGAGGGACTTTTCAGACTGGAGGAGTTAGATGTTGCCTTCGTGAACTCTTTAACACAAGGCTGCTCTCCCGTACTGGCTGTGGATAGGCTGGATAACTGAATTACCCCCATAACATAACGATTTTCCATTTCATTCTTGGCATCTCTAAATGGTGATATGAAGTTCGGGAGAGACGTTTTAAACTGAAGCGGGTTAGATACAGCCTTCATTAACTCCTTCACTGTTAGAATGCTGAAAAAAACTGTTTAATAGAAATAAGGGTAAGATAAAACTGAGGTCGTGGCACTGATAGCGTTGAGGGGATGTGATTCTGATTTTATCTTGTGCTTCTGAGATATTGTTTTGATCTGTTCTTCTGTGTTTGGCCTTTGCTTTGATGTACTGTACCCTGCCTCGGTGATTGCAGAAAGGCTTTGTTTGGTTTGGGCTTGTTTAAACACACACACACACACACACACACACACACACACACACACACACACACACACACACACACACACACACACACACACACACACACACACACACACACACACACACACACACACACACACACACACACACACACACACACACACACACACACACACACACACACACACACACACACACACACACACACACACACACACACACACACACACACACACACACACACACACACACACACACACACACACACACACACACACACACACACACACACACACACACACACACACACACACACACACACACACACACACACACACACACACACACACACACACACACACACACACACACACACACACACACACACACACACACACACACACACACACACACACACACACACACACACACACACACACACACACACACACACACACACACACACACACACACACACACACACACACACACACACACACACACACACACACACACACACACACACACACACACACACACACACACACACACACACACACACACACACACACACACACACACACACACACACACACACACACACACACACACACACACACACACACACACACACACACACACACACACACACACACACACACACACACACACACACACACACACACACACACACACACACACACACACACACACACACACACACACACACACACACACACACACACACACACACACACACACACACACACACACACACACACACACACACACACACACACACACACACACACACACACACACACACACACACACACACACACACACACACACACACACACACACACACACACACACACACACACACACACACACACACACACACACACACACACACACACACACACACACACACACACACACACACACACACACACACACACACACACACACACACACACACACACACACACACACACACACACACACACACACACACACACACACACACACACACACACACACACACACACACACACACACACACACACACACACACACACACACACACACACACACACACACACACACACACACACACACACACACACACACACACACACACACACACACACACACACACACACACACACACACACACACACACACACACACACACACACACACACACACACACACACACACACACACACACACACACACACACACACACACACACACACACACACACACACACACACACACACACACACACACACACACACACACACACACACACACACACACACACACACACACACACACACACACACACACACACACACACACACACACACACACACACACTTTTAAAACCATCAGGAATATTAATAGCCACCAATATTACCCACAGCAGCATCCTCGCCCCTCCTCGTCTCCGTCCCACACACTGCTATAGTCATCCTCCAATTAAGGCACCTAGATTGCCTAATAATACCCCTTTTGACCGTGGAGTCCGCCCCAATTAATTCCGTGGCAGGTGTGGTGTCTAGCAGTTGATTACATCGTAGGGCCCCTCTCTCTCTCTCTCTCTCTCTCTCTCCTTCACCGCAAAGTCTTTTTTTAATTGAATGGTATTGTCCTTCAGTACGAGGCCTTTCCAAAACTGCATAAAATTGCCCGCAGATAAGAATAAACTCAAGTACTCAACCAAAGCCAAATATCCAAAATACTCCCAGAGGTGTCTTACTGAGCTCAGCTCTATCAGCCTCTCTGTTTAGCCTTTTCCACCGCGACCTACCATCTCTCCTTCTTTTTTGTAGCTGCAGTACTGCCCCATACTGACGGCCAACAATAACTTCACAACACGAAAACTCTACAAGCAGCGAGACAGCTCCAACACTATATGCATTCACTAGAACACTGGCGTCCAGAAAATAGAGTGACTGCTTTACCAACAAAATCATTTCCCTCTCTCCCTCTCTCTCTACATATCAGACAAAAAAGAAACTGAAACACACTTCCAAGTTACCCTCTTAAATCACTCACTCACCTTGGAAAGTCTCATCTGCCAAGCAATCCCTTATTAATTCAACAGGAAAGTTGGAGCCCAGGGTTAGGCTACTTATTCCATATATATATATATATATATATATATATATATATATATATATATATATATATATATATATATATATATATATATATATATATATATATATAAAAGAAAAGATGACCTGTCAGTCGCGCCTGAGTGTCATTTTATGGGTAATAAACCCAACCTTCCACTTCCTTAGGGACCATAGTAGATCGGAGCGCCTTGACCCTAAAGACTATCAGGCATCCATTTGGTTATATGGCTACTACCGAGGGTAGTTAATGATTTCCTGGGAACTAGTTTTCTTTTCATTGAGTCTCCAAGCTTCCAGAGGCATTACTATATCAAGTGAGTGAATGTCGTGCATTGGCTAGAACAAAAATAAAAATACCTCCTTGGCAAGAATGAGTCCCATGGATTCTTGTTAGTCTCCCACAAATTGGAAGATAAACTAGACATTACAGCCAACCTTGGACTCACTCACTGACTCATTACAGCGCCCTTGTGTAGTGCATGTTCAGCAGGTTACCTACCCCATCACAGACCAAGTTTGCTCATTGCGGTGCTCTGAGATTCATTACACTAATTAGTACACTAGATGTAAGCCAGCCTCGGAGCTCCTTCCATATTCCCCGGCTGGATGATGCTGAGTTACCCCGGTCTTTCTGGCCACAGTCAAGCAATCACCCCCTGCAGGAATGTGTGTGTGTGTGTGTGTGTGTGTGTGTGTGTGGGCGCACACGCGCGCAAGCTTTAAACCTATGTTTTTGAAAATAGCTAGTTCTTAGAATGATCCAGGTTTTGTGCGTAGGTCGTGTTCCTTTATTCCTTCAACAGCGTCCAGACAAACGATGCTATCGGAAAACGGTGGCACAAAGGAGACGACAAAAATGAAAAGAGAGCCAGTGGGTCAATGGGGGAGGTAGGGGAGACTATATCATAGGGGACAGAGGCACCAGCAGTCCCAGTCACTCAGTCCCTCTCCGTACCCTCCTGATTGTCCAGCCGTGCCAGAGACAACACAATAGAGTATTGAGGAGGGGAAGGCATTACTGGATCAAAGGGCTACTGTTCAGTGTGGTTTAGTACTCGATGATGACTGGTCGCACATGCCTGTTTTGCTTTTGTTAAATGGCTTTTCCCTACTCCCTGTTCATTGAAGTATGAAATGGGGTGATTACAGGGTTGTTTTTATTTAAATCGATTTAAATTAGAGTGAAATATTCATGAATTAGATAAGAAAGTTTTTTTTTTTTTAATTCAGTAAAAAGGAAGAAGACAGAGAATGTTATCGATGTGTATTGTACAGATGCATCAAGTCTGCTTGTCGTGTACTCTTCATGTAGTGATCCTGTACCAAGTCACTGTCATGTTTGATTGAAGTTCCCCTTCTGTTTCTCAATAGTTATGTATTTTAGCTTATCAGGTCTGATTAAGCTATTAACTTCTACTTTTGATTTTAAGGAGTCAAGTGTTCCAATTAGGAAAGTCTTTAATGCATCATGTCTTTTCAAGTTGTGTAGCTACCTTTGGGTAATAAATGTATGATATCAAAATATGGTTACACTTATATATATATATATATATATATATATATATATATATATATATATATATATATATATATATATATATATATAAATCAGCGATTTTTCCCAACCACGGGTGATTGTGATGACTGAGAACGGAATATATGTGACTTTTTTTTTTTATGTATTTAATGATGGCAATTGCTTTGGTAATGAGGTTTGCATGTTACGTGATTGTCAGTTGCGTCCTGTAAAGCAAAGGAGTAGAGTATCAGTTTATTTGTGTTTTCATAATTGGTGTGGTTTTCACACACACACACACACACACACACACACACACACACACACACACACACACACACCAATCTAGCTCTTTCTATCTATTTATCTGTCTGTCTACGAGTATCTGTTTATATTCTTGAGTTATATTTTAAGTATATAATTTACGCTGTATCATCATAGACTCAGTCCTCAATCATTAAGAAGCTACAAATGTTGATGATCTTACCAGTGGATTATGAAGGACAGCATTTCCAGTCACAAAGTCTATCTGCATAAAAAGGTGACCCGGGAATAGTTTTCTAGATGAGACCGCTAATCCTCCCGTACACACCAAAGATTGGCTCACCACAAAATTCTTTGGGATTTTCGTGACTACTGGTGTATTTGCTGCACGACGCGTAACACAGGATAGGTTTTTCCTCGTTTTTGAGATAGGTCGATAACTTATTCCATGGGTTCCTGTTGCTCTGTAACAGCTGAACAGAAGGCGATAACTGGGGTAAAATAATAAAGTGATCCCACCATGGAAGCGTTACACTGAGTTCAAATATATCTTATTTCAGATAACTGTGAAATTACTAATGGATTTATCAACGCCAGATTCAATAAAACTCATACAGAGACAAGCGAAATGGTTTTTGTTTACAAATGAATTCTGTTAGCATCGACTAATGTTAATGCAGTTAGTGTCAGTCGGGAATACAAATGAACTTTTAATTAAATAAAGTTCTCACACTCATGAATAATCCGCGATGTTGAAGTGATAGACTTGCCCAGGTTTATGATTACATTGTTGATTAAGCAAACTGTACATGTTGTTAATATTCAGGCTCCATCCAATACTGTGCCACACCCACGTCCTCCCACTTGAGTACCACCACAGGCTCCTCCACCATCAGCACTGCATCCTGTTTCTGTTTCCACCACATCCCCACTCCACAGTCACTCCGTCAGTCACTTCACTCTCATCCTAACTTACTCCCTTACTTCCCAACACCCTCCCTCACTCCACAGGCTCACCCTAACATACACACTCACTTCTCTCTTACACCCTCACCTACACTTCCTCATACACTCTCTCAAGCTCCATTCACACACTTACCCACACGCACATTCACTCATACTCTCACTCTCCCACACCCATCACCACTCTCCACAACTCTGTCAGAGTTCAGAGAAATAATGTAATCCCACCTTTTCGTCAGTGGTAATTTCCCTAACTAATAAGCTTGTACACACCGCTTCTAACTGGATAGACATAGCTTCTTCTGTACGTTACTCGGGGAGGCGGTGGCTGAATCGGCAGAGAGTTGGCCTGCAGTCCTAATGAACCCAGGTTCGAATCCTGGCTGGGGCATGGAACAGTTTAAAGATTTGAATACCATAAAAGCAGTCTTTAATGATCTACCAGAAGACCCGCCGAAATGTAAAAATACCCCCGCTAATACCAATACACCAGTTCTGTAGGAAATAGCCGTAGCATGTATTCATTATGGACGGTGAGTGTTAGTGCCGAAGTGGTGACATGTAGAGGTGTGTGGTATGTAGGACTACTGGGCCTTGGGAGCAGGATTTGAAGCCTATGCCCAAAGTCAGACACATAAAAAAAATAAACTCTCTGTTTTCGTTCAGATTGCCTCTCAGACTAGTTTTCCTGTTTACTTTTTCACCAGTGCCCTTTCCTGCTTGCATCATTTCTCTCCCAGTCAGGTTCAGCTAAGAAATTCTGCAGATTTACACTCCTCCCACTAAAGCTTTTGGTCTGTTTCAAGACACACGGAATAAGCAATCAATCATCTCACACTCACGAAGGACACTAGCATTATTTATCAGTATATGGACAAAAATGAACGTCTAATAATGCATTGTATTAAAGTTAAATGAGGCAAAAGATTAACATAGCTTGTCAATGAAAATGCTGAAAAAGAACTACATTTCAAATTGTTAATGGCGTTAATTGCTGATACCGCTACCCAAATTTAAAGCTGACTTAAGAAAACTGGAAATATCAGAAAAAACAAAAATCACCGGTGATAGCAGTTGATATCTATGCAAATTAGATTAGTTTTATGAAAGGCTGGCGGTGTCGAGAGGGTAACTGAGCATGTAAAGTGCCATATCATGCAAATATTTCCCCGTGTTATACTGACGGTTCGCCAGCTAATATTCCCATGTCTCTGTAAGGTTGTCTGTCTTTCATTATCTTTAATTTTCACGTATACAGCTCTTCACTCTTTATATTCACAACACTCTTTTTCTCCCCCGTTCATTATAACTCCTTTTTTTTTTTTTTTAATCTTCTTACTCATAGATATCATCTCAGTTAAAATTTGCATCTCTTGCCTGTCTATATTCACAACTCAGTTGTTTATTCACATCCAGAACCCTCTTCTCTGATCATACCCAACTTTTATCCTGTCCACACTCACAGCCCTCTTCTCCGTCCACAACTACAACAGCAGATATTGCGGAGAGTGTTAGGCCAGTCTGTGATGTGCTTGTAGCTGAAGGAATTAGCAGGCTGACATTCTGACTCTCGGCCAAGTCAGCACAGGGCCACTCAGGTCCAGTTAGATTACCTGGTTCACTTCGGCCCGATCAAGCCCGTCATGTTTGTTAATTCAGTCAAGCTAATTTGTCTGAGTTTAAAGATAGTAATTTCCAGTTAAGTTCCTCCAGGGGCTTTACGTTCATTTGATTCCAGGCTTATCGGCTGCAGAACCGGACCTTCTCTACGAACGAGGTGCGACTGCCAAAATTAAATCTACCTCATGCTGGCCAAGTACAAATCTGGAATGTGTGTGTGTGTGTGTGTGTGTGTGTGTACGGGATATAGATACCATACAGGAGAAAGTAAGATGTAAGAGGAAAAATAAATCACCAAGGAGGAAACCCTACGAAGCCTGTCACGCCGTCTGGAGCACAGCCTTGAGCTCCAATTATAACTTTGGTTCGGACAGACACACGCGATGCCATTCCACTAATTACCGTGGCAAAATATTAACCCTACACAAACCGTGGGAATTAGTCGGATATTAACTCTGCACGACCTGGAAGATTATTACTCTCCCCGACCAGTATAAATACCGGAATCCTAACTCTCCTCATCCCGGATAATTACCGAAACATTAAGCCTCCACAACCTGGATTTTTACTGATATTTTCATACTCTATAATTAGTTTTGGGCAGTGATATCCATCCACTTTTCAGGGACACAATTATGAAACCCTAATACAATGCTGTGGGAAGTATATTGGGTTCTGACGATCGCTATGCTACAATTGGAAAACCGTTGCTCACTGTCTAATTATTTATAACATCGAAGTGGAATGGTATTTGTGTCCTCAATATATACTCAGCCAATATCATACCTGACGATGCGCATTTTGTGACTACATATACCGAACACTTCTGAATAACTAGTCTCATTAATGCTCATTGTGAAATCCATGGTACCCAGCTGTTCAGATGCACATAATGCCAACTGTACCCTCACCAGCTCACCAGGCGTAGTTTCTGTTCACAGTTTAATCCTGTCCCTGACTGGATGGAAGTCGTAGCCGGGGCATCACACCGGATGAAATTCTGTTATTGGTATCTCTAAGCTTTTTTTGTTTATTTTTATTTTACTGTACTATCCGAGGGGAATATCGAGATGATTCTCACTCTCGCGTAGTTTTAAAAAATGCTTAAGACTTCCAGAAACGGGTCTCTGTTGATTGTGATGCCCTGTCAGCGATTGCCTTTAAGCCGAGGAAAGGGAAGAAGGTGAGCAGAAATAATTGTTCATTTGTGTACTGCAGCTAAAAGAAATAACTGTCAGGGTGAGACCAATGCCTCAGGAATTATACGTTCAGCTCATGGGCAAGGAGAAATACAATGGCCTTGAGAACTACAGATATGAGTTTTGTTTAATGTTATTTATCATTAAAACATGCTTCCCATGATTACAGCAGATAATCACTACAAATCAAGGTACGTACGTCACCCTCATACAAGCGAAACAAAACACACGTACCAATATCCATCGTCTGTGGTCTAGCATTGGCTCACGTACGGTATGCACATTTCATTTTTTTTTTTTAGCTAGTGAACCTGGGCTGATTATATAATGATTTGTGTCTATACCCCGAGCGAACAAAAGCCTAAATCAGAATTGAAATATGTATCCACTATCTATTTCCCGGAACGATAATAGGCACTATTAGTAATCGTGTCGGTATTCATGATTGAGTGCTGCCAAACGATAAATATTTGTGGAACATTAGTTTGTCGCTCGGCCAAGGATTGTGTTGTGACGTCTCTCTCTCTCTCTCTCTCTCTCTCTCTCTCTCTGGGGGGGGGGTGTAAACGTGTACCCAGAATTTCAGCAGTGCTTGTGTGCATCTGCGTTTGTATGCAGTCAGCTTAATCATGAATGCAAATTCTGTGTGCGTGCTTGTGCGGAAACTCGAGTGTGTGTACCAGATGACAGCATCGTTCTGTTACTACTGTTTTAAATTTGTACTTGATAACATGACCGAACGAGAACACGCTTTCATTATTCATATCATACTTATTTCATGCCATGAATCACCAAATTACTTTGTATGTGTATAATGGAACAACGGTAAGGACAAGAGCAATCTATCTCTCGATCTATATACCTAGGCTGCTTCCCCCAAGGAAAGGGAGGTAGCCGAGACAGGACGACACACCCCCAATTTACTCATCTACTCAAACACATTCATTTGCATCTTAGCCCCAAAGGTGAGAAGGGACAGATCCTCACCGCACCACACCGCACGAGGGTCAACTGCGCAGTGCAGTGAAAATGATTAAAAGCAATGGAAATTATTACAACAAAGACAGCAAAAACAACAGTAGCAACAACAAATTTATGACTACAACATTGCCAGTAATACCCATAATATTACTAATGATAATTATGATGATGCCAAATAAGAATATTAATGACATTCGAAATCAAATGACAAGTGTTATCAATATAGAGATGATGACGGTATTATTCATTCTGAACCCACAGCCCTGCACACCCAGAACCCTCTTTCTATCCACACCCACAGCCCACTTTCTAAGCACATCCACAGTCCACTTTTCTATCCACACTCACAGCCCATTTTTCTATCTACGCCCACAGTTTACTTTTCTATCCACACTCACAGTCCACGTTCCTATCCACACCCACAGCCCACGTTTCTATCCATACCCACAGTCGTTCCCCTCTTCCCCGTTCTCTCTTGTATTACTTAAATTGGCAGGCTTTATTCCCTTTTGCAGTTTTATTTTCAGTCGAGTAGTTTGTTGAGTTTTTTGACAGGGAATAAATGGACCAGACTGTGTGCGTAGTTTGTGCTGGGGAGTTAACTGAGGCTTTGTTGCAAAAATGTATCACTGGAGGTTTTCTTTTCAAATCCATTATGTTTGCCTTCCTATAAATAACTGCAATTATCTGTTGTTTTATATACATTCACATTTTTGTTTTCTTCCTACTCAAAGCCCTCCTCACTCTATCCCCACCTAAAATCTTTTTCCATATCACTACTGATAACTTTCTTACTAATTTGCATCCACAGCTCTCCTTTCCATTCACACCTACAGGCCTCTTTTCCGCCCACATTCACAGTCTTATTCTCTGTCCATACCAAAGTCTTCTTTTATACCCACACCCACAAACTCCTTTTCTGCTCACATCTCCTTTTCGTCCACAACCACTATCATCATTTCTGTTCACAGTCACAACTTCCTTTACCTCTACTACATCCATGTTCTCTGTCCCAGCTCATAGCTTTATCTTTTGTCTATAACCACAACCTTCTTTGTCCAAACCCACTGTCCTTTTCTCCTGTCCACAAGTACAGCCCTTTTCCTTGAATTACCCATAGCTCTCTTATCTATCCAGACTTACAGCTCTCCTCTCTGTCCCTTCCCTCCTGCGTGTGTGTGTGTGTGTGTGTGTGTGTGTGTGTGTGTGTGTGTGTGTGTGTGTGTGTGTGTGTGTGTGTGTGTGTGTGTGTGTGTGTGTGTGTGTGTGTGTGTGTGTGTGTGTGTGTGTGTGTGTGTGTGTGTGTGTGTGTGTGTGTGTGTGTGTGTGTGTGTGTGTGTGTGTGTGTGTGTGTGTGTGTGTGTGTGTGTGTGTGTGTGTGTGTGTGTGTGTGTGTGTGTGTGTGTGTGTGTGTGTGTGTGTGTGTGTGTGTGTGTGTGTGTGTGTGTGTGTGTGTGTGTGTGTGTGTGTGTGTGTGTGTGTGTGTGTGTGTGTGTGTGTGTGTGTGTGTGTGTGTGTGTGTGTGTGTGTGTGTGTGTGTGTGTGTGTGTGTGTGTGTGTGTGTGTGTGTGTGTGTGTGTGTGTGTGTGTGTGTGTGTGTGTGTGTGTGTGTGTGTGTGTGTGTGTGTGTGTGTGTGTGTGTGTGTGTGTGTGTGTGTGTGTGTGTGTGTGTGTGTGTGTGTGTGTGTGTGTGTGTGTGTGTGTGTGTGTGTGTGTGTGTGTGTGTGTGTGTGTGTGTGTGTGTGTGTGTGTGTGTGTGTGTGTGTGTGTGTGTGTGTGTGTGTGTGTGTGTGTGTGTGTGTGTGTGTGTGTGTGTGTGTGTGTGTGTGTGTGTGTGTGTGTGTGTGTGTGTGTGTGTGTGTGTGTGTGTGTGTGTGTGTGTGTGTGTGTGTGTGTGTGTGTGTGTGTGTGTGTGTGTGTGTGTGTGTGTGTGTGTGTGTGTGTGTGTGTGTGTGTGTGTGTGTGTGTGTGTGTGTGTGTGTGTGTGTGTGTGTGTGTGTGTGTGTGTGTGTGTGTGTGTGTGTGTGTGTGTGTGTGTGTGTGTGTGTGTGTGTGTGTGTGTGTGTGTGTGTGTGTGTGGATAGATGGGTGAATAAATGAATAGATTTATAGTAACGGACTGTAAGAGTTAATTCAGTAAAAACCATTACAAACAAAACACTGGCATAGTTTGCGTGTATAATGGTAATATGGATGAGATAGGAAAGAAGAGAGACAGGAGGGAGAGGCGATAAGCGAGAATCAACATGCATTACATCCTAGGTAGGTGATGGACATATAAGTCAGGACTGGAAATTATTCAGAGTTAGGATGCAGTGAAGTGTTATGGTAACGATTCTCTCAGGCTAATCACTGGATGTGTCGTCACATAATAGGCATGTAAACAAACACACCTCTGTGATGATGAAATTAACCCCGTTAGTGTGATGATGTCTGTATAATTTTACCTGTTACTGTCAGACAAGTTAATTCAGCCAAGTCCCAGCTTCTGAAGGAGTTCGTTCCCTTACTCATTTGGTCCACTCCCACCAACCAACTCTAACTGCACTGACTTTCAAGATGATTCACTTGATAAGATCAACAGTAAAGACGGCCAATAAGACGGCGGCACAGCTCACAGCCACGAGTTCCGTAGCCTTTCAGCGCCTCGACTTCTCAGAGTAGCATGGGTAACTACCTGCAAGGTGGGGAGACGAGGGGATATTAAGATGGGGATATGGGCGGGATTGGGATGATAAGGCGAGAGGAAAAGAGATGGAACTGGGATGGCGGGCGATAAGAAGAGTGGGGGGGGGGAGAAGGATGGGAGGAGAGGGAGAATAAGGAGAGAGCAAAGTGGAAGGGTGCTGGGAGAGGAGTGAGAAAGGAGTGCGGGTGAGGGAGAAATGGATGGGTTTGAGATGGAAGGGTGTATGGGAGTATGGGAAAGAAAGTGGGAAAAGGACTGGGAGAGCTGGGGTTAGAAAGGGAGGCTGGGAAGGGAATGTGATGGTCGGGGGGAAGGGAGGGAGGGAGGTACAGGATCGAGAGACGAGGGTGGAGAACGGGAAGCTGGGAGGTGAAAGTACTGAGCGAGGGATGGTGGGACGGGAGTGAGAAGAGATGGTGAGGAAGTAGGAAGACGACGGAAGGAAGAGAGGAGGGTGTGGGAGGAAATGTAGGGTGAAAGTGAGTGTGAGGAATGGGAGGGAAAAATTGGGAGAGGGGCAAGAGAGAGGGTTGTGAGGGTAATGTGATAGGAGAGGGAAAGTGAAACAAGAATAAGAGGGGAGAAGTGGGATAGAGGCTACAAGGGACGGTCGAGGAGAGGAAGAAGGGTGTGTAGTGAAAGGGGGAGGGTGGGAGGAAGGAGGCACGTGGGATGAGAGGATACGGGGTGATAGGACTGGGATTGGGTACGAGGATCCTCTCAATGCTGGTTCCAGACGATGATTAGAGGCTTGAGGGTGTGACTTCCTGGACTGTGTGTTAATGAGAGGCATGTCAGAGGTGAGGGTGCACAGGAGGGACGGGAATAAGATGAGAGAGTCAGCGAGGAAGGAAGGGTGTGAAGGGAAGTGAATAAGGGATGGGAGGGACAGGAAGGGATTAAAGGAAGAAATATAAGAAAGAAGACTATTAAAAAAAAGGAAGGGTAACAGGAAAAATGAATATAAGAGGGTGAGGAATGAGGGCTTATAGATGGTGCTATATACCAAGTATGTATGGTATGGAGAGGAAAAATATATAGAGTGCTGCCTTAGTATGGTAACAAACTATGTGCTAGGAGAGATGGATGTTTTAGTGAAAGAATCAATATCAGCATTAGAGAAGGGTGTGTCTCCTTGGTTGAACGAAGTGAAATCAATAGCTGTGGAGGCAGGAGTGAAGCTAGTTACGAATGATGAATACTTCAGATATGAGATGTACGGATGATGGTATCGTGTTGCTGTTCGAGCATGGGGTATGTGTGCAGACTGGTTCAGTCAGGTTAATTTCTGCGAAATGAAAGTATGAAAGTTTAGACAGATGAATAACTTGCTGGCTTATGAGAGAGAAAAGGGCTGGTAGTCTGATGAGCTGGTGAATGAAGAGACTCTTGAATTGGTGAAGGAGTTTAGGCATCTTGATACGGTGATAGAGGAAAAATGTACATGTGGTGGAAAGGAAGCAGAGACAAAAGCCGCTCAAGGTAAAGAAGCGGCTGGTGCAGTGAAGGCTTGATATTCAACAGAGATCCGAATACATTGGTGCAAATTCATTGCATTACGTTTTGTTTGTGCAGTACATTAACGAACTGGTGTGGAAGTAATATGTCAAGAATATCAAAAACAGAAACTAGGGCTTATGAAATATATGTGCTTTCGTAGCCAGGGCAAGATAAGGAATATATATTTATGAAAGTGGTGGAGTAAGGAAATCGCCTGTGGGAAGTGTATAGGAGAGTGTGTGCACAGATGATGCGGCAGCAGAGAGAATGAATATTGGTGAAGGATTGAAAATGTTACTGTTGTTGTTATTGTTGTAGTTGTAGCCTCAGGCCCTAATGGACGTGAACCCTGTGAACTGCTGTCTCAAGTTGCCCTTCTGTAATCCACCATCACACTTTATGGAGATAGGGGAGGAGATGAGGGAAGTTTGTATAACCCGGTTATATTGGTGCCACAGCGTGAAGGAGTTCTTCCCCAGCACTAAGCATCCCTCTCCAATGAGAAAAAAGCACACACACACACACACACACACACACACACACACACACTGTATAGAGAGAGAGAGAGAGAGAGAGGAAGTACGGTGAGAGGAAATGAGTGCCAGGTGCGGCAGCGTTAAACAGAGCCTGGGTGAGTTGCTGTCACTCTCCTCTGAAAGTGAACTATTATTATTATATGTATTTCCTCTTACATAATGCTTTGTCTTCTTCATGAAATTAAATTCCTATTCATATACTTCTTCGTACTTGCATGGCAAGTTCAATACTTTTATGCAATTATAACGTGAAGTTTAATTTGATGAGCTTGATCATACTTTCATGCAACGTAAAATGACCAAAGCGACTTGGTAAAGGGGTGAATTTTAGCCAGAAAAGCCGTTGCCCATCTGTGAGGTATGTTAGGCACAGGATCTCAAACATGACTGGATATGAGATGAGTCGCCAGGTGAAAAGGGGAGTCGAAGCAATCTCGAAACAGTCTAAGATGTCTAAGTATATCCCAGAGGGGGATTCGAAGCTTTTTGCACGCGAGGTTCATCCTCGCGGCCAGGTTCTCAATTATTAGTTCACAGGATGCATTTTTCTGCACTTCGTACACTTAGCTGCCGAACTGGGAGAAACTAGTAACATTAGGCTGCCTTTGTGTTACTTTCACCCCGGCTGGAGGCCACCGATCTTATACCCTGTGGTTTTGGTTCAGCGCAGAATGACCCAATTCTGCCAACTGTCGCTGCGAGGAACTGTAGCGGTGCTGTGTTTTCAAGTGGTCCCATCCTTCCCCGCCACCCCAGATCCCTGCATCCGTCACCTGAATCCCAGCAGTCAGGAGTAGCCTACAGTTGCTCGCGCAAGTTTCCTTAGTAATCCACAGCGTCTACCTCACAAACACGGCATGTCGGTCACTTTTCTCCTGGACGCATCAAATCAATGAGTCATTTTTAAATCTTGGCCGAGGGAGATTAATCAACAAAGGGCAGCGAAAGTAAAAACTGTGAAACAAAAACAGTGGTTCATTAGGCAAACTTATGTCATCGACTGTGCGCTGGACCCCTTCCCTATTTACAGGTCACGTCGCTGGCACGATGGTGTTGAGGACCTGGAGGATGTGTGGTCACTTGCACGAGTCTGCATCTTGAATGAGTTAGCCTAAAACCTAGACTCATGTTTGCGTGTTTTGGTACTTTACGTGTGTAGGAGTGGTGATGGTGCTGTATATATATGTCTGCATATTCACCCACCCCCTCACACACACACACACACACACACACACACACACACACTCACATTTTTCGAACTGGAGGTGATAGATAGATCCTTCAATTACCCCTTCACTGTCAGGAGACTTTCTTAATTTTGAGAAAATCACTTTGCATCAGGAAAAATACAAAGGACAATAATTCATCTAATGGAAAGGGGATACTCAATGCAATATCTAATTCTGCAGTTCAGAAAGTTTACCCTACTGTCAACAACATAGCCAGTGGGAAGCTAAAACAATATATAAAATACCTGTGATGCAAGAAGTTAAAGCATGTTTGAAAGCTGGGGCGGCTGCCTAGTAATTCCTGCGGGCGGGAAGCCTGTGCTTTCGTCAATGCATCCGGATTTCTGGCCTGCGTTTGTTATTCCCGTGGCGTTTGTGACTTTGATGTGGAATAGATTGGTTCTCGTCTCTCTCTCTCTCTCTCTCTCTCTCTCTCTCTCTCTCTCTCTCTTTTCCAACGCTTTTCTCAGTCTTCATCAGTATTCAGTCTCTCTCCTCTCTCTTTCCCTCCTGGGTCTCACATTTCTTACTCTCCCCCTCCTTCCATAATTACCCTCACCCTTGTATCCCTTGTACTATATTACTTCATTCCTCATATTTTTTCCTCACTATCTCTCTTTCTCCGTCTTTGGCTCTACCCACACACTCAACCAACCATCCATCCATATTCTCACATCTTCCCCCCGTACTCAGTCCCTCTTCCCCATCCACACACCTTCCCCTCCAAGATCTTAATATTCCCCCAGCCCACGATATACACCCAAACTTTTCTCATTAACCTGGGGAAAACTTGAGTATACAGGAGGGAAGTATGAGAGGGACTGCTAATGGGGTTTTGCTACGCCACTAATCATCTCCCTTCCCCGGTAAGGAAGAATAATATTAATATTCTCTATTCGACGAAGACTGTTTATCATTTTTTTGTGGATTCTTCGTTGAATATCAGGCTTAAGATGCTTGCTGATATATTGCAACCACTTCAGTTCGATAACTTTTTTATTACTCTTGAATTGACAATGCAGCTTCAGATGCTTGTTGATAAATTTTATCCATTTTAGTAAGATGACACCTTTTGAATTTTTTTCCCGATACTTCAATAAAAATGAGGCATCAGATGCTTGGAAATATATTTTAACCACCTCAGTACCATAACGCCTTTTAATATTTTATTCCGGTCACTGCCAGACTCTGTTATTCATCTTGCAGGGGACCTCTCATACTGAAGGAGAGGAATCCATGGTTGAATGTCGCCTCCTTCCCTCAACCCCTTCTCATAAACACCACTGGCATGGACAATAACCTATAGGTGTGAGTTAGCTGAGGATGACTGACATAGTGAGTATCAGCATCTCGGTAAAGATAATGAGAACGTTAGCAAGAGAAAAACTTACAACCTTCTGTTCTTAGAGACATTCATTCCTACAAATTCTGTCCCTTGTTCTCAATCAGGATAAAATGTAAATGACAGCTTCTTCTACGTTGCAGCTCATTTGTAGAAGTGAAGTAAACATTTTCATTCCATTCCTGTAACCAAAAAGAATAAAAAAATTACATTTTCACAAGGATAACGCTACGTCAAAATTTTCATTTTGGTTGCATAATACAGGCGTGATAACAATGTAGCAATTAATAAGTGTAAATCAAGATGACAATGATAATAATTTTCCGAGTCGCTTTTGCCAGTTTTACCCATCACTAACGCATCTTTTAACCGGCTTTCACTGTCAGCAACTAGACTGCTAATTTTTTAATCTCTTGACTCTTATTTAGGGATTACATTTCAAATAACCAGAAAAAGTGCATTTCTGCTGTACTCTCACCTTGATCAGAATGCTCGTACATTGCAGTATACAGTATAAACCGTGAAACTTTAATACGCCTTCGAGAGAAGAAGCAGTGAACTGAGTGAATAGGTTCACGATTACTGTGTTGTTTGTTGCTTGGATGTAACTCTGTCCATTGTCGACATGATACCTACGTCTGGTATATCTCATTTATAAACGCACAACAGCGCTCGAAACTATATGCACTGCACATTCAGTGCTATGCATGCTGGTTTATATATTCACATATATCCCGTTCACTCAGCTGCACGTTACGGACTCACGAAGACTCCTGTTCTTTTTGATGCAGAGTACCTCTCGTTCTTCCCTTCCCTCCTACACTCCAGAGGCGTATTAGTTTGGTGTATTCTTGCTATCTCCAAAGTTTTTATTTCTTGCTACCTCCAAAGTTTTTATTCAGCTTAAGGACCTTGTTTATTTTATTCTTGTTACCTCCAGACCATTTCATCCATCTCAAGGACTTTAAGTAGTGCCGGGGATGGCGAAGGCTATGTATAGTTTAGTTTATTCATGCCTCCTTCAGACGATTTTATTCAACACATACCTCTGTTTATTCTTGTTAATTCCAGACGATATTATTCAGCTTGGGAACGGCCATTATTATTCTAGGTGTTAGTGAGGAATATATCAGGCCACTCCAGCTCTAAATCGGACTTAAGGGATTTGCTGTAACTACGTATATTTCCAACAGTTTTTATTTATTTTTTTGACAAATAAATTTATCATCTTCTTCTTCCTCTTCATCCTCTTCTTCTTCCTCCTCCTCCTCCTCCTCCTCTTCTTCTTCTTCTTCTTCTCCTACTTCTTTTGCTCTTCCTCCTTCTCCTTCTCCTCCTCCTTTTTATCCTCGTACTCCTACCTTTCTTCTTCTTCTTCCTCTTCCCCCATCCTCCTCCTCCTCCTTTACTGTATTCGACCTTAATGTCCAAGCCTGGAGTTTATAACTACAATAAATTGCACGTGCGAGTGCCCCTCCATGCGCGTACACACACACACACACACACACACACACACACACACACACACACACACACACACCAAATGTGAATGAGTCGCGTGTGTCTGCAAAATGCCTTAAGCACAAGCGTGATTATGTCTGCCTGTATGTCTGTATGTCTCACCGTCTGTTTTACAATGCCGTCGCGTTAAAATAATTGTCGGTTTTATTCTGTTTCTGTCAGTATGTCAGTGTCCCAACCCCTACAGTCTCTCTCTCTCTCTCTCTCTCTCTCTCTCTCTTACAGTGTCGTCATAAAGATAATTCTCCATCACTGCAACCTTGCCCTTGAGCGAAATCGACATAATTATGCACTTTGTACTCCTGCAATCCGGACGAAACCATCTCACCTTATTTCATACCCGACGTTTGCAAGCTACGTATTTCCTTATCTATTTATCTGTCTATATTAATATCTCTTTCCTCCATTATGACTTTTATTCTTTTGCCCATGTTTTTCTTTGCATATTTCTTTCACGGTTAGAAATTACTCTCTTTTCGCCTTCTCTCTGTTTTTCCTGCTTTTTAATTTTTTTTTAATATATCCATTTCTCGGTTTTTCTATTTTGGCCTTTTCTCTTTTTCTTCATGCTTTTTTCTTGTTTATTTTTACTCATCATCGCCTTTTTATATCTTCATTTCCTATTACGATATTTGTTTTGCTTTTCTCCTTTGTATTTTTTTTTTTCATTTTCACCTTTTGTGTCTTTTGGTCTTGATGCTCTTCATGTTTGTTTATTTTAACTTTTTTCTAATGCTTCCCTATAAGCCTTTTTCATTCCCTTCTTTGGTTTCGCCCTGTTTATCTGCTTGCTTGCTTGTTTTTACTTTCGCTATTCTTCCTTACTTTGCTTGGGACATGAGATATTCCTTAGTGTCCCCGACGACCTCGACGGTGTCATACGAGTAAACATGTGAGGGAGAAAACAAAATTAATTTTCTGGGTGCCAAGGTGGAGAGAAAAAGCAGCTTGTTCTTTTGTTTTTAACTCTCTTTGGATGGATAGATTTTATTTTTCTGCCAACGACGTATTATATTAATTTTATAGAAGCACCTCATGTTTATTTACTCTTTGTTTTTTAATGCTTTGCTAGAGAAATGGCAGAAAATACGGGCTGGCAGGAAGGAAGAAAAAATATCGCGCGGAAAAAAGAAAGTGAACGAGAGCCGTCACATCACTAGAGGAAGACAAGAAGAAGAAAAAAAAAAAGAGGTGAAAATTACTGGAGATATATATTTGCCGAGAGTGGAAAAGAGGAGGAAGAAGAGAATAAAAAGCAAACAAGCCTGGAAAAGGATTAACACATGCCGAGACAAGAGAGAGAGGAAGAGCAAGACTAGAAAAACAGCCGTGAAGGAAGATTAATACGTATCAGGACAAGGAAGAAAGGAGGAATATGAGAAGAAAGAAACTGTGGAACTGAAGGGAGAAGAAAGAAGAAAGACGAGAAGAAAAATATAGGTAAAAAGGCAGGAAAGAAAGGCAGTAAAAGGGAAAATAGAAAAGATAATGATACGTGGTGTAAAATCAGGAAGAAAAGCGAATGGCAAAACTTGGGGGATAAAAAGTCGGGACAAAGAAGGAACGTAGATTGACAAGATAATAAGCGGGAGGGAAAAGTTTTGGGGAGAGAGAGAGAGAGAGATGCCAGCCACGTCTCTGCCACCACTCACCAAACTTGACCCACAAAATCTATCGAATTTCTGGCTGGCCCTACGCAAAGTTCCTCCATGTGTGGCTAGCTGGCTCATTCCGAGGGGGCCCTGGCGGAGATAGGTGGCCAAGTCCGCCATTTTGGATACAGTTCTCTCTTCTCCACCAAGCGTTTATGACGGGAATCTTAGAAATATTTAAATTCATATCAGTAGGTCGGCTTTCATTCGTTGCATCGGTTATCTAATCTAGTTATATAAGATTTTCTAAGATAGTTTATAGCCTGAAAGTGTTAGGTCTCCGGATCCAAAATGGCGGTAGGTGTCCAAGAGAGGTCACCCCGGGGCCAAGTTCCATGTTTACAGACCTTCTTCAACTAGAGTGTAAATTGGTCGTTTATTTTTTCTTTCGCACAGCAATCATTTACGGGAAACCAAAGTAAAGTGATACGAAAAACCAGACCATTCCTGATAATGGCTAATTGGTCTGGAACCTTTTGTTTAGGTTCCTGGATAAAAATGGACTCAGGATGTCACCGTGGAATATAAGAACTTCATGCCCTTAACTGTACCATGAATGAAATTTAAGTGACAGCTAAAAGAGTTGATGTTGGTACTAGAGTTTATAATACACGTAAATTCAGCACTATGGGGGAAAGATCTAGAACAACGAAATGCATTCTCTACGTCTTAACTCCTGTACTAAGATGGCGTCATTTGTAGTATTCTTGCTGGTGCGACGATTTCATTCGGCTTAGGCAAGTATCATATTAATGGAAGGGTAAATGAAGAAATGGATATATCTAACCCTTCCAGTCCACAAAAGTGTCTACTAAGCTGAGAATAATTTAGCATATAGTAGTAAATAGATGAAAATTGACGAAATCTTGCTGTAATACTCTGGGTGCCAGTGTGTGTATAATACAGATAAGCTCACCAATTTTGGATATCAAACCTGTATGAGAGTGAAGAGCTTCCACTGCGTATAATTTATCCTCAATCACCATCACCTCCCTAGTGAGGGGACAGTGTAAATATTATTATACTTGGTCGACCGCTAATGCCGTCAACCCTTCGGCATATTGAGGGGGGATTCAGAAAGCAGTATTTATTAACATTTCTTATTGGCCAGGGTGATTGGTAGACTCACACTATCATGAAAAATCACTTTACATGTCATTTATTACTTTTTGCACCATAAAAAACGTAGTGGCTCGAGGCTAGGCTACTCATTCCCTACCCTGAAGAAAAGGGTGACCGGTCTCCTTCCCTGAGTTGCATCATGTAAGCAATACACCCCAACCATCCATCGGACGTAAATCCTTGTAGGCCCTGTCCGGTTGGAGCGCCATAACCCACTAGACCACCGGGAATCATTTGGTTACATGATTACCATCCAACGTAGTAACTGGTTAGCTAGTTTATATAGCATTTGACCTTTCCCCAGTGTAAGAGTCGCCTGGAGGGCAGCACTACATCGAGTGAGTGAATGGTGGGTGTCCCAGCATACTTCAGTGAATTAAATATAGGATATGATTTAAATACAATATAATTATTAGTGACCCAACTTGAAACGGCATTCTAAGTGTGAAAGTAAAACAGAAATTAAACTCCAGCCCCAGGACGAAAGTATAATTTGTCTATTTCCTGACGATTCTATTCAGGTCTGGAGAGATATTTCGGGCCATGGAGGTTAAGTATAGCCGTCATCCCCCTCACTTAATCAATCGTCTGGATGTGCAGAGCTTAAATAATCGTCGTTCAGTAGGGGTTAAAAATTACTTCATTAACTTTACAAGGCCTGCATGCATTTTTTTCTGTGACTCATGTGTAGGCATTAATTAGGCGGAAGTTATTTTAATGTTTCGCTTCCAGCCCTAATTAAAGGATATTGCTCTCAGGTTGAGGTAATTGAGGACGTAATGTTGGCTATTTATCGTAATTACGTTGGCTTATCTCGTGTTTTTGGTCTAATTGAAATGGAGGACAATGCGTGACTAATGAAGCACTCTAGTCTTGTCAAGGTCTCGTTGCTGGAATAATTATGTTCTGCAGTGCATCAAAGGGTGTTTAACTTTATATGAGCCGCAACTACTCTCACAAAGGAGAAAATTGTGAGTTCAGTAAGTACTTAGGCAAACCACGACCAACTTTGCCATCACTGCCATCGCTAATGCCATTAATGTTTTTACACCAGTGAACCGAGAACGAGGAAGAGAGAGGTGCGAGAGTATGTTAGGGAGGGTGGTGTGTGGTGGGAAGAGAGTTCGCAACAGAACAGGGACAGATATGCCTAGAAACTCTTGTCGAGGCGAGTCCTCACAGGATGCAGTGTCAGATAATAGATATATACCGGCAGACAGAAAGACAGAAGTCGATGATAGCTAGACAGACTGACAGACAGATAACTAGATGGGAATTCAGATATAGGAAGACGTAGACATAGATTTTAGATAGACATACAGATATGGTGTAGTAAATCTTGAACACTAACATCATCTTTCAAAATTTCTGACTAACAATACCACTGTCCCATCAGTCATTTAACAGCCGATATCACTGTCAGTACACCAGCACCTTCACTCACAGCACCGGTATTGTGGCTGTGGAGTGCAATACTAGAATGTACTTCAATCTGTTAAGCTTAGATGGCCACCCAGTAGAGACCAGCAGAGCATTATTTCCTTGGGACCTGGGATTAGGACAACTTTGGAGGATTATGAAGCCATAGCACAGAACTTCAAAAAAAAAAAAATGTCGAGACCATTAAAGGAGAGAAAAGTGTTGTTGACCTCTACTTCCTCCCAGCCTGATCTTTTCCCGGAAAGACAGAGAATACCTCATGAGTATTTTTTCCTATATTTATACCTAGGAATGTAGTACGCACGCACGCACATACATACATACATATATATATACAGAGAGAGAGAGAGAGAGAGAGAGAGAGAGAGAGAGAAACAGGGGTGTCTCCATTAAAGTCTGAGTGATGTTGTACGCTTGCAAGGTCAGCCATGCCCAAGGAGGAGGGAACAAGTGTGTGCAGCGACCCTGAAGTCATTTTTATCCAAACATGCTTGTGTGTGTGTGTGTGTGTGTGTGTGTGTGTGTGTGTGTGTGTGTGCACTGGTGTGAGAAATGTATATGTCTGTTTTTAGCGTGGTTTATGGCTGCCTAACCCCTTGAAACCTATAACATGTTTATTTTAGTAATGAAGGCCACGACTGTCAAAAGTATCCAGTTCGAGATGTCTCTCCAGACCAGAATAAGATCGTCTGGGGATAGCCAGAATATAGAAAAAATATAACATCCTTTATTTAAACGGGTTAAAATCACACTATCACCGGAGGTAGGATTGTAGTAAAGGTGAGAGCTCAGAATTTGAAGGATCGAATGCTTTACGTAGCTTTAAACAACTTTTTGATGCGAGTGAAAGGGAAGACGAACATGGTTTTTCCCAGGCAAAAAGACGAGGCATAGTTACACCTAAGCAGAGACTGGGAAGTGAAATCAAAGCGACGGGATTATTGATTTACGAAGACTGATAATTTGAAAGTTTCCGATAATTGTTTGGATTTGTTGTGAGGAGCTAAAAAGAAATGTAGAACGTTTACTGAAGGGTGGGAATGGGGTATGTACTGTATATACAAACCTTCGCTGAAATAGGCCTCGGACCAAAAACTTGACCAGAATTGTTTTAGTTCTGTACACAAATGGTAGGGGAACGAAACACATTAATTAGAATACAGGAATAGTATTAGTTTGGCTAGCTTACCGTAAAATTCGCATTGTGTGGATCATGAGTGAATGTCGGAACAGAGCATACAAGGGTAAGGACTGCGATGGTCAACCCTTTCAGTCCGATGAAGTATTTGTGTATTATATTCTTACTACCGCCAGACGATTCTATTCAGCTTCGGACTGACTTCTAGCAATGAAGAGTTTAATGGAGGCTACATTTAATTTCTCCTGTTAAAGAAATTCTCTCCCAATGCTTAAAATTATTTTCTCTCCGTAACATTAATATTGTATAAAATGTCAAATGACGAAATTCGTTGATGCATATTTTAGGCCATATTTATATTGGCCTAGGACACCGATGTTTTTCCTCAACGATTTGTATTGCATGTTACGCTATGTTACTGCATATTATTTATCCATTTTCAAGGTCTGTATAGCTGTTACTCCTGGCGAGTAAAACCGTCTGGCTGAAGATTTTTTAAAGGCAATACCCTAGTCAGATATTTTATAACCTGAAAGTACCTGTTAAATAATTACATAATTCTGTGGCATCGTGAATAAGAGCCAGTTGGAGGTGGCTCGAGCCGTCTTACACACTCTCCACCACCACCGTATATCTGTCTGTCTGTCTATCTGTCTTTCCATCTTTCTATCTATCTATTATCTATATCTATCTATCTATCTATCTATCGGCTGGGAAGAGATGGCAGAGAACCTCTCAGGCTAGGTAACAACACAGTGAGAGATGTTCCTCAAAAAGTTGGAAGGTATGAATGTTGTGTTTATCTGGATGTTGATAATGGGGTATGTAACGTGGCCAGTGCAGCCAGTGAACAGGGAAGAGATGGAAGCTTGATGGATTCTGTTAACTTTATTTCAATACAGGAGATGAAAAGATGAGAGAAAATGATGCTAACAAGAAGAGAAAATATCCTGGGATAAGAGAAAATTCTATTAATAAGGAGAAAATATGCCTTAGAGGAGATACCACAGAACCTGGAAAAAAAAAAAAAACTGTGGGATGTTCTGGTCAGAAAGGAAGGATGGATGGTGTGCTTATGTGGATGTTGACGGGAGGGGGATGTGATGGGCAGGGAGGGACGCGACGTGGCCAGTGTTATCAGGGGTGAGGCAGCTGATAGGAAATTGATGGACATGGGGGGAAACTGATGGAGGCTGGTCTTTGCTTTTTACAAGGGAAATACAACATAGCACTGCAAATGATACTACGAGATCAGATGCTAATAATTTCTTAACTGTGATGACTCTCTCTCTCTCTCTCTCTCTCTCTCTCTCTTCTCTCTCTCTCTCTTCTCTCTCTCTCTCTCTCTCTCTCTCTCTCTCTCTCTCTCTCTCTCTCTCTCTCACTCAGTTCTTCCTACCATCGGATGCTTCTAGTCGGCGTAAGAGAAATTTTTTGGAGAGAAGTTAGTTGCAGTCTTCATTAACCCAGCGATTACAAGAGACCTTTTCTAAGTTGAGTATAGCCGTCTGGGAGTACTAGGAATAAACTAAGTAATACGTCACCTGATCCAAGAGGTTAAGGGGTGTGCAGCTAACAATGAAAGAATCCAAAAATGTTATTATGCTTGCCACCACACTGGAAGGAAGGAGGGGGATCGAGGAAGTGTTAGTTGCGGAAGTGAAATTCAGGAAGAGGTGTAGTGAAAGAAAGTCATAATCAGAAAATATGCTGTAGTAAAGAGAGGAAATGCCTCTACCACCACCACCACCACCACCAACACCACCATCACCATCGCCACCACCGCCACCACCAACATCATCATCACCACTACCGCCACCAATCCATCACCACCATTATCGCTGCTACTACACCTTCCACCACAATACCAAACACGTCCTACAGTATCAGCACCACTATCACCACCCTCCACCACAACTGCCACTACAATCTACCCTGTCACCATCACCACCACAGCCTTCATTATTAGCACCACACCTCCTCCTGTTCTCTCGTCTCTTCTACATCACCTTCATCAACCATTCTCCTGGGCTCGTTTTCATAAAGGATATTAGCCTTGTCCATGAGATTAAAATGTCTCCTTATTAGTTAACTATTATCAGGAATAGGTTTGTTCCCTCATTTTTTTTTCTGTTATATTCACACCCTTTTAACAGTGAAGTGCTTAATTAGCTGTATGAGTGACATGAAGCAGGATGAAGCAACCATGTTTGAAAGTCACACAAATAACGTCATTCTTACTTTTTTGGGGGGCAATTTTCAGACATTTATTTACCCTCCGAGAGACTTTAAACTTGAGGAGTCAGATCCAGCCTTCAATATCAACTTCAGTGCGAGATATCTCTCCTAAACTGAATCATATCTGGAAATAGGAATGAAATAATATATAATCGGATTGAATGTGGTAGTAAAATGGTTAGAGTACATGTCTTCTGTTTGAAAGGACGTGGGTTATCTGAGTCAAGAAACTGTTTGTTGATTCTACAGTACGTTACAGCTGACTTTACTGGTCGCCTACAAGACTCACCGATATGTCATAAAAACACCTCCTCTGATCCCATCACATCAGTCCTGAATGAAACAGCTCTTGCATGTATCCAGTATGGACGGTGGTGTTAGCGCCGGCGTAGTGACGAGTGAGGGTGTGCGGCACGTGAAAAGGTTGGTCCTCAGGGAACGAGTCATCAGGTCTACTGTATGCTAAGAGTCACACTTAAATCGCTAAACATATTATAAACACGGTCCATGTTTTCTCCTCGTCAACATAACACGATCATCATCTTAATTAAATTCTGCCCGCCAACATCGCGTCTCCTTCACCCCTCGAGGCGATTATCCTTCTCGCTACACATCAATTAATACTCCTAATTACTTCAGGCCTTCCAACCCTGCCTCCATAATCCCATTACCCCTAACCCTCCTCCTCTCCCTTCAGCCTCTTTGTCCCTTCCCTGGCTTCCCTCCCGCCTCCAGTCATCCCTTATCCTCCTCTTCGTACTATCCGTCAAATTCCTTCTCCTCTCTTCCATCTGCCTCTCTCCTCCTTCCTTCTTTTCCTGTCTTCAGTTTCTCCTCTTTACTCCAGTAGCCTCCCTCTTTCTTATTGTCTTTTTAGTACCCGTTCTTCTCTCTCTCTCTCTCTCTGGCGCTCTAACTAAATGAGTTTTCAGCGTCTGCACATACAGCCCTTTTCCAACATCAGCTCAGTCCTCGGAAGGATTAAAAAAAGGAAAAAAAAAATGATCAGTGTCCCATGAGTTTCGAGCACAACACGCACTAAACAGTTTCTCCCCGGCAACGTACTTTTCTTCCAGTTTATTCTTACCACCTGCAGACGACTTTCTTTACCTTAGGAAAAACTTGTAGTGGAGAGGTTACTGATGGCTATACCTATCCTTTCCAGTTTACAAAGTCTGTCCTAACGTAATCAAAATCGTTCAGTGATAGGAAAATAAAAGAGGGCGTCATAGGACCGAAACAAATGGATCTATCACTTCAAGGAAACCGAGCGATATGAAATGCCATCGCACAATCTTTTGTTGCCTCATCAAGAGCATTGGGTACAGAAGGAGAGTCTGTGCTTGTGTTCATCTATGAAAATTGAGAGAGAGAGATAGACAGGTAGACAAATGAAAAAGAATTAGAGATTGATATATAAAGGTTGGGACACTGGAAAATTAAAGGTTGTTATTTGTCTGTTAATCAGTCTTTTATAGCTCCGTATGGAGAGCAGGAGCCCGGGGATAGGCTTCTTATTCTCAGCTTTCAAGGCGAGGGTGACCGGTAGCTCAATAATCCCCAACAGCTCCTCGGATTTAAACCCCTCTGGGCCACATTCGATTGGATCTCCTTAACCCACTGGACCACCAAAATGATGTCCATTTGGTTATATTGTTACCACCGACCGTAGTAAATGATTTCTGGAGCTACAAGAAACCACTTGACTTGTCACTCAGAGTAAAGTCACCCGCAAGTATCACGAGATCGTATGAGTGGATAATGGGTTCTTGCACCAACGTTTAAGATGAAAGGCTGTACACAGATGAGAAGTAAAAATAAAAGAATAAATGAATAAAAAATAATGGACATACTATCACCACGTGTAATAATTCAGTGACATACTTTCCATATGTGAGTTCATAGCTTCACATCAGACGTAAAGGAAATATGACAAAGCTCTGGACACTTAAATCAATTGGTTTTCTGTGTTTTATATTTTAAGCGGAAGGACTAGATTGAAGAGGAAATCCTGGAGCGGAGAAAACCTTTGTGGTTATTGTACAATGTGGGAATTAGGAGGAAGGGTGTAGGAACGAGACAAATGAGGTAGGAGATAAGGACAGACGAGAAATTGGAGGAATAGGAGAGAGATAGTAGAAGAGGTGGAGATGAAATGGGAGGGGAGGAGAAAGAGGGAAGGAGAAGTGTGGAAGGATATGTGAGAGGGAAATGGAGAGGACTGAAAGGGGAAATAGGATAAGGGGAGAATAGGAGGGCTAGAGAGAAAGGAAATAGATGACAAGAGCGACGGGTGCAGAGCAAGGGGAGAAAGAAGGCAGAAGGGGGAGAGGAAATAGAAGAGGGGGAGGGAGAATAGGACACGGGGAAGGAAAATAGGAGAGGGGGAGGATAATACATCAGAGGAAGAGGCGAAATGGTTAGAGTGAGAAAGAAAATAGAAGAGAGGAAGGAAAGCAGGGGAGTGGGAGGGGGAATAGGAGGAGAGGGGATAGTATGTTGAAATGATGAGATGGACACAACGCAATAATAAAGTAGATAACACACTGATAATAGACATAGATAGACAGATAGGCAGGTAAATAGACGAATAGACAGATAGATAAACAGACAGATAAATTAATGTTATAAACCTAAAAAACATATAGAAAGAGAGATATATAAGAAATGTAGTTAAATGGAGAGAGAGAGAGAGAGAGAGAGAGAGAGAGAGAGAGAGAGAGAGATGCACAGGGATAAATAACTGAATACCCGAACTGGCAAAAAAGAAAGTAGTGTTTATGCAGGTGAATTTCCCGGCAGTTTTTCAATGAACTGGTTGAAATGGCAAAATAAACATCAGGCTTTTATGAATAACAACACTTTCAGTAGCTGCATTATACTATCAAATTCTGGCGTGCCTGAGTGCTATGTACGAGTGTGATATGTATACGTGTGCATGTGTAGAACGTGTTTGAATGTATTTGCATTATTATATGTGTGCCATGGGTAAAATAATCGATGCACAATATGCGTGAAACTATATGATACCACAGAACGAAGGCCACTGATATATTAGTGTCTGACCTACCCTCTCTCTCTCTCTCTCTCTCTCACACACACACACACACACACACACACACACACACACACACACACACACACACACACACACACACACACACGCATACACAACAACACACACAGACTTTATAAGGCATATCACTCATTTTATTCACGATATTTTATTTTCTATTTCATCCACTCGTCCTAGCTTCTCTCCTCCTCTCCCTGTTATTTCTCCTCCTCCTCTTACTCCTTATTAATAATATCCCTTCTGTGCACCTTCCTTTACTTACTTTCCTCCTCCTTCCTTTTCCTCTTGCTGCTTACCTTACTTTATTCTGCATTCCCCTCCTTTCCTTGTGTCCGTCACCTCCTCATTCCCATCCTTTACCACCAACACAATCACCAGCACTGCCTCCTCTTCCCCCTCCTCCTCCCCCTCCCCCTTCCCCCTCCTCCTCCTCCCCTCTCCTCCTCCTACCCACTCCTCCTCCTTCTTCTCCCCGCCACCAATCATGCATCATTGCACGATCCCAACTTTTTACCCCCAATCAACCGCTCCCATCTCTTCTCCCTTCCTCATTCTTTCTTCTGCTCTCTCGTTTCTTCTTTCTCCTAATCTTCCTCGTCCTTATTCTCATCTCATTTCGTCTTCTCTCTTTTCTTCTGTCTCTAATTTAATCCTCCTTTTGCTGATCTTCCACCTCATTCTCTACTCATTTCCTAATCCACTCCTCTGTCATTTATTCCTCCTCTCTCTCTCTCTCTCTCTCTCTCTCTCTCTCTCTCTCTTCCTTTCTTGCAGCTCTCTTTTCCTCCCTTCCTCTTTCATTCCTTCCACCCCCTCCCCCCGCCACTGATCATGCATCTTTACAAACTCGGAACTTTTCACCTCATCAACTTTTCTTTGCAAACTTTTTTCTTTTTTTCCGTCCGCCTTCTTTCTTTCCCCGTCAAAAGGACATATAACGCTCCCCCCCCCCCCCCACCAAAAAAAAAAAAAAAAAAAGAGGTGAGAATAAAGGTAAAATATTCTGATTTTTTCGAGACCTGTGAAGGACTGCATTTCCCTTTCCTGTTTTTTTTCTGTTTCCTTTTAATCCCTTTCAGAACTGTTCTTAGCATAGTCTTCCTACGTCCTGATGATTTTATTTCGGTATGGTTAGATCTGTCCCAGTAAAGCAAGAGTCGGGGAACTTTTTTAGGGTATTAACCCAGAAGTTATTTGAGTAAGATGAAATTATCCCCAGACTTCAAAGTAAACAAAAACAAGCCAATTCTGTGCACACATCTGTCAATAGTACGGCGGCTAAGCTTCGAATGTCATGACACAAGATACATGGTTTTACATCTTGTTCATTATAATTTACATAATTTATGTATAAAATTAGTAATACATCGCACGCATTACCATTCATACTGCACGCATTACCCTCAAAATTTTTAGATTTACCCCATCATGGGTAATTTACTCCTGTTCCCCGATTCTTGCAGTAAAGAGAACAATGCCTTCAGTACAATGACCGCTTCTTTATTTTGCTGTTGCGTACGAGTTTATTAATTTTACACCATCATCCCTGGTATACCTCTTACATTATAATCAAGCTAACTCCAGACGGTTTTATTCTGTCTTGATAAGAAGTGCCAGTGCTGCGGAATTAGAGACACGATGTAGCGAAGGGAATCGTGAAGATTATTTGTAACTTCTTCACTACAAGCAAAAATAAAATAAACAGAGTCATCGAAATCACAGGGTTAATGGACACAGTTTCCTTTACTAGGCGAAATTCCCGTTTAAGTTCAAAAACCATTTGCTTGGTAGCCAAACTGCACAAATAAGCGTCATCGTACTGAAGGGATTACTCGCAGACCAGTTATTTCTGTCATAAATTACCTCCAACACCCTCCGCACCTAACTCCTCCACCCACAGTTCGCCTGGAATTTAGCCATATTCCATTATAACTAACGCCAGAAGATTTTATTTAGCTGACAGGGAGTTCTGAAGAGCTTGACAGTGTTAACCAATTTGTATGATGAACAAATCTCCGTTTAACACACTTTAGGTATTCAGTTTTCCCAACACTCCACCCATTAAATACCTGATCCGTGCAGGGGCTTGCACAATCTAAATGTCAGAGTTCGGATGCAGAAAAAAGAATATATAACTGAAGCAAGTCAAAATTACTCTCTGATGCAGGAGCCGTAAAATGTAATGAGGTTACTATTAACTTTTCTCGGCTTGATGACAATATTAATAGTTTGGTGTGTGAGATCTTCGTATTGTATGAGACCGAAAAGTCAAGAGTAAGAAAAGTGGAAATAGAACTATTTAGAAATGTTTGTGGAGTGCACTGAGTGGCAGGATACGAAGTAATAAAGCAACCTAATAGTAAATTTATTGGTTTGTATCTGGCAGGTAAAATGAACCTCATCAATAAAGAAAAATTCCTCCCAAATGCATGCAGATGGTTACTGAGGTGGATCTACTGTGTATAATTCCTGGGGCTTGGGTAGTGAGTGAATGATGTCTGGTCCCTTTCACTGGGCATGCTAGTGATAGTTATCCCTTTCTCATGCCGTCTTTTTGCTTGCATTCTGGACCTCATCCTTGCGTGGAAAAAAGAGTTCAGAATGATGATGATATTCCTTTCGAAATTCACGCTGCTAACACACACACACACACACACACACACACACACACACACACACACACCATTTATGAATCACATAAAACAAGAACAAAGGAAAATATTAATATAGAATTCTAAAGCATGAGTCTGCGGAGGTAAACAAAATATTTCGTGAGAATTCTGTTGAGAGTGGGATGACGCTATTTTCAAGATTTAAAATCCCACACCTCTCACATTTTTACCTGCGTGTCACAGCGGCCAGTGCTGGGTTGTCCTCCTGTGTTGTGCTGTGTTGGGTGAAGTGTGTTTCCTCTTGTGCTGCAGTGGTAGGTTGTATAGCCGGACTGTGCTGTGTTGTGTTGCTGTAGTGTGATGCGCTGCTGTGTATTTGTGTGTTGCTGTGCTGTTGTGTTGTGTTGTTCTGCTGAGTTGCATTGTGCTTCTTTGTGTTGCTTTGTTGTATTTTGCCGTCATTTAGAGTTGTATTGTGCTGCTCTTCTGTCTTGTATAGTATTGTGTTATGTTACTTTGTTGTACTGTGTTGTGTTTTGTTGCTATGTGCTGTTCAGTTGTGTTGCTGTGTTGCCCTGCAATTTTGTGTTGTGTTCTCTTGTTATGTGTAACATATTCAGGTGCACGTCTTTCGTGTAAGTAATGCCAAATAATGCTGTATATATACATATTTATATCTGCATTGCTAGAAGAAGAAGAGGCAGAGGTAGGCCTAGGGAAACCCAGTTGAGGACAATGAAAAGAGACACAGGAGAGGAGTGTTTGGTGGGACCTGAAGGAGATGGCAAGAGACAAATGTTGGTGGAGAGTGCTCTTCGAGGCCCTATGCATCCCGTGAGGTGCCACACGAAATGATTGATTGATTGATTGATCTATCTATCCATCTGACTATACATGCATACAAACATATATATACACATACATGACATACAAATGTGAGATTCAGTCCTTTTAGGCCCAGGACATATCTTTATTGATATTTTTTACACCCTTCACAAAATGATTACCCAGCTTAAGAGAGAGATTTTGAAATGGCTAAGATTTTGAATAACATCATTTGGCCTTTTCGCCAATATAGGTCCTGTCTGATTTGAATAAAATTATCTGGCTGCAGCAAGAATAAAACAAAAACAAAAAACAATGTCATGACTGTGGAGGGGACAAACGGAACAAAAAATCGTCTGCAGGCAGCAATATTTAAATTAAAAGTACGTTCATCACCAATCAGAGGGTAATAAAACAACAGCACTCTTACAACACATAACATATTATTTTTCATCACCAAGGTTCGGCGACACAGCTTGACAAATAAATGAACAATGGGTTTCTTGAGCCTATGATGCCACCGACAACACCTAAACACAAACACTGCAGTTCTCAGCTTCATCATTTCCTCAATTGTCCACAGTGGTGTTTGGTTCTGAAATCATAACACGCCCTCCCTCCAACCCTATCTCGTCCCCCCTCCACCTCTTGATTCCTGCATCCCCTCTCCCCCACCCTCGCATCCCTTACCCCCCTACACCACCCTCTTCCCTTTCCCGCGCCCTCTGTTCTCGTATCTTTGTAGCTTTCGCCCGTTTTCTGAGTATTGAGAGGGCGATGGAGTGCGAGAGCTGCCTTTGTCTGAGTGTTATTTATGGAACACCTTTGAGCATCAGGTGTGGTTATCCTGTATGTATATCACCACCATCGAGGTATTGAAGCCATGGACGCTCTTCTTTCGGACAGTTTGAATTTTGCGCCTGTGTACACTTCCTATATCGCTGTTTTAAGAATATAGCTCTATAGCCCGACCTGGCCTCCTGGATATTTCCTTCGACAATGCAGTGCAGTTGGCATTCGTCCTTTCGAGATATTACTGTGAATATTACTGTCCCAGAAATTACACTCAGCAAAATGGAACTGTGTTTGTATATGTATATGTACGGTAAATTCGTATGTCTCTCTTCTAAGATCTAATTCTAGTTAGCAAAATATATAAGAAATGACGAATCACTTCATATCCCTCATAATATCATTTTAACATTTGTGTTTAGAAGTTTACGCATAAATAGTACTTTATTTACTAATGCAAAACCCAGCCACCAAAATCTGTCATAGCTTTACCTCGGTTTTATCAAAGCTCTTCTAACTCACCATTTCTAACCTACCTAACCTGGCCAAACCTTAGGTACTCAATTCTTACTGTTGTTAAAGTATCCAGTCCTCACAATTCTTAATCCCCTCAGTCATATTACATCTATAATTGCTGTATTTTGTCTACCTCAGGAAGATTTTGTTAATCTTTGGACTGAAAGGGTTAAAAACGATCTTCATGACCAGTTTCTAACCTTACCACACCTAACCTATTCCCCTTCAGCATTTACGCTTCCTAACCTTGCCTTTAACCTACACCACTTCGGCCTCTAACCTTCTACTCTCCATCTATCCTTTCCTTGAAATTCCTAACCTAAGCTACATCCGCTTTTACCCTTCCGGTCCTTATCTGTTCTACCTTTGCATGTCCTACCTACCCTACTAACCTACCTTAGCCTACCTGATCTACGCTTTCTATAGTTTGTTCACTTTAACTTGGCCTTTTGCAGCTTATTTCCCATGGCCCGGTGGCTCTACAACCTTTCCATGACACTTTTTCGTGACGCACCATATTCGAGTGTTAATTTCTTGTTGTAGGTAAGTATTCTAGATGGAGGAACGGCAATATTAGGCCAGGTTAAAGCGAACAGAGTATAGTTTCAGTCATACAACTTCCTACTACTCATCTCTTAAGACCCATAAACTAACCAATACTCGCATATCTTAACCTAGAGCAAACAGAGTTTATCTCACATATATAATTAACCCATCATAAAAACCTTACTTAACCAAATCTCCCTCAAATATCTAACCTTTGTTTCACTTTCCTTATATTTCATTAACCTCACTTCATCTAACAACTTTACCATCACTTCATCTCACATTTAACCCAGCCCAACCTTAATTTCCCCAAGCTAAATCAACCTACTGGATCGCTGAGATGGGTAATTTCCATAAATGTGGGGGGGGGGGTCTAGTCTTCCACACAAGTACTGTATAAACAGCGCACTGTATGACACACAGTATAATACATATATATATAAGTAAAATATAAATGAATTAACTTACAAGAAAATGAATAACGGTGAGATCTCTCGTTTTTGTCTGCGTTTCGAAATACTGCAGAGGTAACGAAACACAGTCAAGAAAAGAGAGCTCACCTTTCCCAGTAACATTTATTCGAGAATTTAAGGACGTGTTATTGATCTGAGAGTGCGAAGCTGTGGATAAGCTCTTATTGTCTCAAAACAGTTTCTGGGAACACCAGTGGCTGTTAAATGGGATCCGTCTATATCGCACATTACGTGTGTAGGTTGGTGTGATGCAGAAAGATCAGACTCGTTCTATCCCCACCATAGGCTTCCGAAATTATTTTCAAATCCTGGGGCTTATTCACACCCCTCAGTTTTAATAAGACGTCCCTCATCCTCTACTGCACCACTTTGGAATGCCCACTTGTTTAAACGCATTGAAGCCACGACCAGCAGCATTCTGACCTCCTCTTTAAATAATACGAGGTCTAAATGGGATCCACCCCAGCATATTACAAGGAAGTGAGGCTACCTGATAGTTATTAAACGTGTAAGGATGGAGAAGGAAATTTAATGAAGGACACATTTTTACGAACACATATCTTTTCTCGTTATATAATGACGTAAAAGATCATAATCACAAGATGTCTTTAAATGAACAATGCAAAGAGAAAATGCCTCAGCTAAATTAATGCGTGTGAATATCTACTGCAGCTAAATACCCCGGTTATGCACTCTGTTGGGATGTGTCATTTCCCTCAGTCGGCCCACAAACGTAGACTCCTGCTGGTCGTGACCGCAACATTGTATTTTACAATGAAGTGAAATAATAGTAATAACTAGAATGGCCCTCATAAGAGCGCATACCTCCGCCAAGGCCCAACATGCAGTTCCTTTTAATTCAATCAAGTCTAAGCCAATATCAGCCTCAAAACCCTGTAAGTTGTAACACCATAATTCTAAGCTACCCATAACTCTAAATCATAATTGTTTAACTCACTGTAACAGCCAACAAAACAGTGCATATCATTTGTTACTGTATGGCGGCTGGAAAGGACCTACCCCCCTATAAAAACATATTTAAATCCGCTAGATCAGGAATTTTAAATGGATCCGCGCCAAACTGTACACATTCGTAGATACGAACATCCTAAATATGCCTGATTTTTTTCATCAAGATCCATGCAGTATTCACTGAAAAAATTACGAAAATGTCGAAAAACGCCCTATTTCGCAATGTTAAAGAAAGAGAGAAAAAAAAAAAATCCTGGATCCGCTCTTTTATCTGGATCCGCACTAAAATTTAATGGAGTCTATTAAGGGCCAAGGTCCATTCTTCTACCAAGTTTAGTGGAAGTGTGTCCAGTAGTTTGTGTGTAATCTTGCTCACAAACCAACAAATAAACAAACAAACAAACGGACAGGGGTGAAAACATAACCTCCTTGGCGGAGGTAATTAACATTCATGGGAACAATAATAGCAACAATGATTTATTCAAACTGTTTGCTGTAATAAGAATTCACAGCTCATAAATTAAGGTTAATATAAATATTCACATATACCTTTATTGTCTGAAATAATAAAACATTTTTTTTATTTTCATGCAACATTCAACCAGACTACTTCCTCTTGTTGCAACCAACCGGTTACCCGCACGGCTAACACTCAGTATATACAGTTGTAGAAATAAATGAACATATAAATAAGTTTACACTTTCATAGCAGGTACTATTGCTTCAGGACAAAAAATTTTATTTTATGTAACCTTTTGAATCCTGTGACATTTTCAGTTTATTCTTGCTGCTTCCAGACGATTTTATTGCACGTGGGAAAGACTTTTCGTGCTGAAGGGGTACTATTGGTCACCCAAGGATCGGAGCACAACATACGTGACACATTTGCGAACATAGAACCAAGGTCGCTGAAATATTAGTGCCCGACCTACCACACTTTGGTAGCCCTGATGTCGGGAGGTGTCATATCGCCAACTAGCAATATCCTCTTGCAGACATGTAGCAAATGTTATGTTTATATAAAAAGACATTGTTCATACACAATGAGACGTTGGTAATGCCTCCCCCAGCATCAGCAGTTGTTCGAATGTTTTCGGTAAGCATAGGACCCCCCTGTGCACCGATACTTTTGTGAACCATAGTACATAATCAGTTCGAAAACTTTTTGTCAGGATGAATAAAGGCTTTTGAAAGTAGCAAGAATAAAATAAGAGAGACGATATGTGACTGAATGATGGTGAGATGAGTTCAAACGAGGCGAGACCAGACCTGAATTAGATTTTGGTGAGTAGGACTCGGGTTCACACGCGAACTTACGATCGATTCCCTGTCGTAACTATAGTTCTTTTATCATACCTTGGCCCAGAATTTTTCGTTTTACAGATTATTACACGAAACTCATTAGCAAAATAAGACAAGGATATGGCACTGCATCCATTTCATTACACTTCTTTATGTAGCTTGCATCATACTCTAATGTTAATCTGTTGTAGAATTCAAGATGCATTGACGGCAATTTTAGGCCAAGTTAAAGTAACAAGAGCATGGGATTTGATTTTACAAGAAAAACGAGAGACACAGGAAAACCCAGAGCTTCAGTTTTCCTTATTCTTCCAGCAAAACAAAATAACAGGATAATTATTCGCAAACTGGTTTGTGCATCCGGGTCCAGGCTCACCACAGCTCACCCTCACACAAACCTACACGTCATCCGCATTGAAATGTATGTAATTAGGTTTTATCATAACGCCATTCTCTGATATTCTATATTTATATAAATTACTTTGCAATAGAGGGGTTTGACCCCGTGTATGAGAAGGATCTATTCTATAGAAGGCGCTGGTATCACCCATTAGCCATGATAATTATCCAGCATCATCCACAGTTGCAATTTACATTAATTTGTGTAGATATTTGCAGTGTCGCCTTCATTCATTATCTACACTGTCAGCTTCACTCGTCACATACCTTACTCCTTCCACCTATATCATCACACACCTTCTATTGAATCCGTCATATCGCCCTCCTGCCTGAAGCTGAGGGTAAGGTGTTGACAGGATGTGTGTGTAAATGTGTACGTACGGTTGCGGTCAGTAGCTCCTTTGTACCGCCTCGAGACCGTGTCGGTACCTAATGATATCCTGCTGAACTAACCTGTCGATTCAGGTGGGTTGGAAGGGCTGGGATCTGGCTGCATCAGTTGGTGTGCAAAGGAACTACTAACCGGGTCTGTACACTCGTGAGCCATAGTTGGAGCTCAGCCTCTCCTCCCACCCCTGATGGAGGAAAAGTCTTTGCCAGGGTTCCACACTGAACCAAAACCTTTTGTCCAGTGTTTAGGCCATGCAGTCTAAAACTTCAAACTGTCAACATCAGGTCTTGGGGCTCGTCTACACAGTCACTGGGCACCATTGATGTGAGGGTATTGTAATGAAAAATAGGTGAGAAATGATCGAGTAGACTTGATTAACTGTAGCATCTTGCCTGCTGCTGACTCTGGGTACAGCATGTTTCGTCACCATGCCTCTAAGCTTATGAGTAACGTGTGTGAATAACACAGGTGCCCGCTGGTTGTGTACACGAGCCCATAGTTCGATGAGAAGGTCTGGCTAGCGCTTCCTCACCACCGGGGATGGAGTAGAGGGCGAGCACAGATTATGGCTTACGAATGTACACGTAAATACAAATACAAACAAGAGGTGCAATAAACGTAATTGTATCCTTACCATGCAACACACCAGGAAGATTAAATTACATACGGTTTGACGGAACTCTGAACCATTATGCTGTATGCATATTCTTATATACATACACAATTATTCCTATACATTTGTATTTTTTCTCTATGCTCGTTTGTAACAAATATATACATATTCTGTTTTTAGATAGAATCATACAATTACATAACAGTTTTTATAAGAATCTTTTACATACTTTGTTGGATAGTTTTAAAACAGCAAAAAAATATTCTGGTAGATATTTTGTGTGTAGTCAAACGTCAAAGTGTGTCCTGAAAGAGGTGCATGAATGGCACAGCATGAGCAGCGGCACAGGACACACTGACACACCTAAACAACAAGGTACCCTAATTTTGTGCTGGCGGCCTTGGTTGGAGGGACGGGGGGAGGGCGGCGGAAGGGGCAATATCTTCTTTGGGTAAAGTGGGTGTGGGAGTGGGGTAAGATGGAGCAGAGAAGGGAAAAGTGGGGAAGGAAGGAGGTAGAGTGGGGAGAGATGGGGAGAGTGGGGTACAAATGGAGTAAGATTACTTTAGGGTAGGATGAGATGGGGTGGAGTAGATTTAGGGGAGTTGGGTACGGTAGGGGCAAGGGAGTAGTATTATTCTGTGGTGGGATACGGTCGGATGACATGGGGGCTTGTAAGGTAGTGTAAGGAAACATGGGAAAAAAATCAATTTTGGGGTGGAATGGGATGGGATGTAGGGGCTGGTTGGGTATGGTGGAAGGCAGGGAGTAATATCACTGTGGGGTAAAAGAGGGTGAGGTTGGGCAAGGTGTGTTGTGGGGTGGGGTACGACAGAAGGACAGGGGAATATCACTGTACAAGGGTGCGTGATTGGCCAAGGCTGCACAAGTAGCAACAATATTATCACCATTTTTTAAGGTTAATGGCTTATTCTACGCGGGTTGTAAATTAATATTAAACTACTGGAAACCGTAGACAGCTGGTGACTAGAGAAGATACTGAAGCACAGACATACAGTACAGTTACGGTCATAAATATTGGTTCACTTGATACGACAAACAACTAAACAGCAGACACTGACTTTCAAAACCAAATGGTGTCATCTTCGGAGCCTGCCACACATCCCAGAATATTACGCAAAACATTCATAATTGTTGAATGAAAAGTGGAGAAATATTAATGTCGGTAACTGTACATAAACAAATACTACACAATAACCTATTTCTCTGTACATTGCTTCTACCTGGGGGGTGGGGGCGCTCACCCTCCAGTTATTATACATAGTATATGGGAACCTAACCTTGTGCTTCATGTAATAGTTGTTGTTGTAGTAATAGTTGTAACATCAGTGGCTGACCAGTGTCTAGGGTAACACGTACACATAGCAGACAAGTACAGAGGGAACATTATTAAGCACATAACCTCAATCCCTTCAGTACGATGACGTCCTTTTTATCTTATTCTTGCAGTCACCAGATGATTTAGTTCATCTTTATATAGCGTCATAGGAGTGGACTGGTGTCTGAATACTACATCTAACTGTTCATATCCCAAGTCTAATAAATCGACTTAAGAGCAAGAATAAAATACAAGAGTCGTCCTCGGGTTGAAGGAATTAATGGTCATGATAACAGCCAACAGTGAGGGACACGGCCGTATTTCTCACTGCTTTGCACTTGGATCGTCGTTTCACGGGCATGGGAAATTCCGTAGCACCTCTTCCTTAACCATTCATATGGCGTGCTACACTGTTGCATTGCCCTGTACCACGTGTCATTCATAAATCTCCAGTGCCGACACAGTATACATAAACAACATCAAACACAGATTTCCCATGTGCAGCAAAAAACTAATAAGGAAGAGGTGTTGGGAAGCTTCCTAGACCCACCAGCATACATCCCTCAGTCGTCATTTTCTTGGACCCAACCCATTAAAGGATAAGAGTACTGGCACACAATTAAGTTCGTTATTAAGCAGAATGGTAGAGGAAGACCGTCCATTTCGTCACGGCAAGCCAATATTACAAACGTACAGTCAAAGAAAAACCTTATCTTCCGACCTGTACATTAAATTGCTCAGAAAATGCCGTGGACTGGTGATGCTTAAAACCCGGATTCGAATGGAAACCGATGATTAGGAATAGTTCGTGGACTTTTTTTTTTTTTTTTTGGTTCGGTGTAAGCATTTAAAATCTTATTCATAAGGAGTACGGTCTTGGTGAAGTATATGATGGTATAAATCTATCAAAAACAGCTAGAACCATGATTTTATCTATCTTCCTTTTATTTTTTTTGGAATACCGTCGGAGAATAAATAATTTTTGTTTTACTTATTTTCTCACTGAATTACTACATACCGTACGGATTTGTTACAGGACGAACAATAAGTTGTATCTGACGAACTATGACGGTGACACGCATTAAACATCCATACCGTTTCAATGCATTCTTCTGTAAGGTTGAACATCTAGTAATTTCACACAAAACATGTTAGATGATTCTGTCTTAAACTGCACGTACACAGTTGTATACAAGCTGCCTATACATGCCATCGAGCAACAAGAGCCGATGACGCAAATGTCGGTGGTATTCTTAAACCTGAGAATGTGAAGGGGAAGATCAAGCTTATAATAACGACGAGTACCATTATTATTATTATTATTTTTTAACAACTGCGAGAGTGTGGTTTAGCTAGAATGCTTTTATCGATACAGTGACAGTTTGACTATGGTGGTGTCTGAGTTATATTTTACATCTCCCAAGCAATTCTTTATCCAACTTAGGCTACTTATCAATACACTGATAAATGTTATCTTACTTGAATAAATATTGTTCTAGGGCAATATAAATATAAGTAAGAATACAGTACGTCTTTGTAGCGAAGTAATTAATGACGTCAGACAATAAGGGTTTGTCTTCCTCTTAGCAGTCTCAGTTCTAAAGAGTCTTATAACACAACATCATACTATACAAATACATCTCTTCCAACTGGCCAAGGGAAAATTAATTCGCTTAAATGTAGGGATAACATTCATATTATTTCATAGTCTATAGTTTAAAGGTCTTCCAAAATCACAATTGCTTTCAAGACCTATTTCTATGGTTCTCAATACCCGTAGTGTCCGGCTAGTAAAATTAAGAGCATCCCAAGACAATTACAATAGAGTCTGAGTGAGGCTGAGAACGAGGGAGTGGAGGGACGAGAGAGCAAGAGCATTGTTTTCCTTTGTCAGTTCATTCTAATTGCAAGTAGGTTTCATGTCGTTATCACACACACACACACACACACACACACACACACACACACACACACACACACACACAATTTCCCAATAAACGCACAAAGAATTCAATTAGACTCATCATTCCCCAGGGAGGCATTCACAATATCTTCACCAAAATTACCCCAGTTCATTTCAGGCTCTGCTATTGACGCTGAGAGAGAGAGAGAGAGAGAGAGAGAGAGAGAGAGAGAGAGAGAGCAAATATGGATAATCATGGTATCAGCCTGGTTAATGGGTCCTCTATCTCTGTTTTTAGCTTTTTATAGTAATGGAATTCTCTTGTTTAAAAAATAATACTTATGATCCATCAGGCTGGGTAATTAAAAAGGCATCATTTGACTGGCATAATAGTATAATTTGAAGCCTTATTTTTTTTTGTTCTCTATCCCATCAGTTATTTTTTTTTTCTGCTTAATTTTTGCTGCCACCAGCTGAATCAGTTCTTGTCACCAGATGATTTTATTCTTGTCACCGTCAGACGATTTTGTATTGCCACCATCAGACTATTTGATGCTGCCACTAGACGATTTTTCATTGCCACTGCCAGACGATTTGATGCTGCCACCAGACGATTATGCAGTGTTGCCTCCAGACGACTTCAGTTTTGCTCCCTCCATGCAGTTTTATCCTTGACAGCGCCATCCTTTTTTTTCTTTTTTGACTCTCAGACGATTGTGGAATTATTGCTCCACCCAAACTTTTATATTACCGCTAAAGCCTGACGATTTTATTTTATGATACCGCTAGACCATTTCATTCTCTCGGCATCCAGCTCTTTTTCTTTCCAGGCGACACCACAAGGACGGAAAGGATTAGTTAAGCCTGACTCTCAAAATGAACTACTGTACTACATTACTGTCTGGGCGGCATATAAATCGCTTTGTTGCCTCCCGTCACTGTGTGGATGGGATTAATCAATACTGGGGCTGGATATCAGGATGCAACACGTGTATTAGTTCTCATTTCCTAAGCTGTGTAGGTAATGTTAAACTTGTCTTGTCTCGTTTCCGTGTTGAGCATTAATCAACCCTTTTACGACGACGATGCACCTGGAGAGGAACGCCTTCACGTGGTGGCACCGATGTAACCTGGTGACTCCGCTGCCTGGTTATATGAAAGTCCCCCAACTCGCTCCCTATTTCTCGAAGGGAAATTGGTGTATTGTGGGAGAGGAGTAGTTTCATCCTGTAGTCCACTAGGTTCACGTCCATACGAGCGTGAGGCTACAAAACCAAATAATACTTTGACATTTTTTGTTGTATATTTGTATTTATCAGTACCCAAGTTAGGAGAGGTTTTTCGAAATGTCATGGCTATATATAACTTCATTAACCCCTGCAGTACGAGCGGCCCTTCCTAAAGAATTACACTTATTTAGAAACAAGCGTAAGTTGAAAGAGCTACCAGATTCAGGGAAATTACTGACACAATGTTATCAGCGTGTAGAATATCTTAATTATTACTGTGATGTTTGTACTGTTGACATTTGTTGATTTTCCGTCGCAGTGCTGATGATGAAATATTCTACTGTTTCCAGGTCCCATGTTGCTCGAATGAACTGCCAGAATGTTATCAGCGCGTAAATCATTTTAACAACTTCATTAGTATAAATGACGTACATTAACTCTTATCCGTGAAGCGGTGTTAGTAATATTGCATATTTCTCGCCTTGTCTACGTTCCCTGTTAGGTTAATTAACTGACAGTATGTTATCGATACGTAGTTTATTGAAAATCAACTACTTGAGTGTTAGAAAAGACTAGGTATATTAATTTTAGTATCGGAAGAGGTGTCACTGTTTCTGTCGTCTCATCTGTATACCAGTTTCATACAATCGTGTCTATTTTATGAATGTTTTAGGGCTGCTGGGGATGGGTACTCTGCTGGTGTGTGATAGGGGGACAACTGGACCTTGAGAACGGGTGTTGCAGCGTTTGTTTAGAGTTCATTGCATGCAAACACAGTATAACCGAAAGTGCTATGATAATGTGTTCCTTTGGAGGCAACTCTTGAATTATTGGAGTTGCACTGAAAGAAAATGTCGCTTTCGTACTGGTAACCTGTTCAGTCAAAGGACGTTCGTTTTATTCTTGCCATCTCCAGATGGTCTCAGTCTACACAATTTTCCTACTAGAGAGGTTAGATATTGTATTGATTAAGCCCTTCAGTATTAAATGTCTCTCATATGCTGAATAAAATCGCAATCAGGGAACAAGAATAAACTAAACTAATACGTCATTGTGGTCCAGTGGTTTTCTTAAGGTCAGGACTACTCTAGCGTTCTCATGCAGCAGCTGAAGCCAGACGATTATTTTCAGCTGATGGTGTTTGAAGAACGTGGCAGTGTTAGTACTTTAATCATTAACCTTCTCATGGTCGGGACAAATAGTATTATATTTCAACTAATTACTGTTTTATTCAGCTAACAGTGAGTCAAAGGAGCCTGAGGGCGTTTGAATTAAATATATATCCAGGACAGTGTGAAGGTAGGCTGCTCCCCTTCTCTTCATTGTTTAATCCCGCCACCGTCACGCCGGCACCTAAACCAATCATCACAATTACGAGTGGAATTGAATTATCAGCCACTGTTAGCTTTCTCCTCTGACCTCCTTCACAGACCCGCCACCGCTGGGTCTGTAGTCCAGGGGAGGGTTCGTTCAATTTCACGGTTGGCTTTACAGGGAAGGTGTAAGCTTTTCTCCCCATCCCATGTACCTCTGTTGCATTACTGACGAATGTTGCTGTGGAGGAGAGGTACGGAATATTCATTTTGTTTTCGGGAGTCTCTACACAAGTTTACTTATTTATTTTTTATCTTTATAGGGGCAAAGATCATTCCTACAGGTGAATTATACTGACACACCGAACTTGTATTTAGTGTAAGAACGGAACAGGGCGGACCTAAACAGATCTATCTTCACTTTAAACTTCCAGTATTTGGTATATTTAATCCATCTGAATCAACACAGAAATGAGAAATAAAACACGGGTCATCCTTGCTTTAGCGGTGGAACATTTTTTTTTTTTAGGGAGAAAGTGGAGTGATGTGTTTAATACTGTTACTAAATTATTCTCCATCGTTCAATTACTGGTGTCTAATGCTCTGCTCATGATTCTGTCATAGGCCGGAAAAAATTTGCTGTCTGGGCCTTAGCCTAATTATTCACCCTCTCATGGCCAGAATAACTCTTTGTATTCCAGATAATGCACAATGAGTTTATTCAGAGAGAGAGAGACGGGGGCGGGGGGGAGAGTTCTAGTATAATGAGATCATTGATACTGTTACGTGAACAATCACACTGTCAAAAGAACTTCAGTATTCTAGGTCAGCTAACGTCAAACGATAATAGTCAGTCGAGTGAATCACGATAGCCTAAGCGTGTCAATGATTTTTATTATCTGTATCACATATTTCATTCTGGTGTCATAAATAACAGTCCGGTGCAATAAATAACAAAATCAGTGCCTGCATCCCCAGTCTATCTGGAAATACAATACCCTAAATTTCGTCTCAGTGTGATTCATCGAGGTCATTTTGCTCAAACCTTCTGCTTCCACATTTCACCACTTTCATTTCAGATTCCTGTCCATTTCAGGCTTCATTCGCGCTCTGTCGAAGTACTGATTAATTCCTCTGCCGTGTGAAAGGGTGCGGGGCAGGGTAGGTGGGCGCCGATATACCTCGTATTACTGGAATGCCCTGATGCACTTTTTTATATCGGCGGAATTTCCCTTGTGAAGCAGGGCGGGGGATGTTACTCGTCGATTTAAAAAAAAAAAAATGACAAAGAAAAAGAGCAATTATCCCCTCCCCTCTTTTTGGGTATAGAGGCCGAGGCTAGGGTAACGTAGCCATGAACTGCTTCACTACTATGATTTTCTATTTCTGTTTCTTTCGCTTTATTTTTTTTTCCCTTTACTATCTCCACACTATTTCATACAGATCTGAAGAGACTTTTCTCAAACGTGTTTGCCTTAGTTAACCCCTTCACTTCAGTTGAAGCTATTATGGTCTTGAATAAAATAGTCTAACGTGTGGTAGAGCAACAAGAAAGGGCGCCCGGGAACTGAAGGATTTAAAACACAAGTAACGGCAAATTCCATATTAACTCCCCTCTGGATGTAGGATTAGAGGCTGGGTTGCCATAATCCGGAACATTAACTTTCCTAGGCAACTGTGACGCACTTTCAACGAATAAAACCGTCTGGCGTTAGCTGGAATACAATTAAGGCAGTCCCGACATGTGAAAGGTATAATTGACAACACTCTCGAGCTTCTAGAATTATCTGCTGTTGGGTGGATTGACATACTAGAGTTGTCGTGATCATTAGAAGGTTGAATGGTATATAGTAGGCCGAGCCATACCCTTGAAGACATTGCTTGATCGAAATTCCTCCTCTCGTCAGCTAAATACAACCATCTGGCAGTGGCAGGTGGAAAAATTTAAATATTCCTCGTTCCATTTCTTTATGGTTGGTACTGACTGACGGACAGGTATATACGAAGGCTTCAGGGTAGGTTAACTTGTAATATTTTTTGTTGAAGGTGATTTACCGTGGGAGAGAAGTTATTGCTGAGTAAGGAGAGAAATTCCTGGAAATAATTCTGTTTAGACACCTTTCCAGCATGGTGCTACGCTAGGCGGTGTGTGGATAAATAAACAAGGAGGCAAACAGACAGGGATAGATGTAAACAGATAACTAAATAAAGATAAACAGATAGGTAGGCGTGTAGGCAGGTAGACATATGGGTTGACAGACAGACAGATAAAGAGATAGACGGACAGACGGACAGACAAGCAGACGCACATCACTTTATGCCTGTTTCACTTTGTACTCGGAAAATACACGAACTTAAAATTCGTGCTGTCCTAGCGATTTACATTTACACTCAGTGGAGGAGGAAGGTAGAAAGAAGAAGAGAACAAGGATGCTTAGAAACAGAAATACGAGATTCAAACAGTGGCGTATTTTTAAACTGTTATGTCATGTTGTTTTTAGCTTAATTTATTTCACTGTTTAATTTTCTAATATTTTTAGCACAATAACAGCGTGTTAAAAAAAAACGGTAAGGATAACCTAATAACAACAACGCAATATCTCCAGCTTCCCTACAAGCCTCATCCTACGAACAGTTCTTCTCCGTCCTATCCCCCCTCCTCCTACACGCACACACACACCTCGCTTCCCGTACTTGATTAAATTCCACTTTTTTTTCTTTTCTTTTCTTTTTTTTCATTCCTATCCCAGGGAAGTTGATGTTGCTGTCGCTAGGGTGCCGAATTGCCAGTGTCGGGCAGGCGCAGTGTACTCTTTAACCGTTAAATGACAAGTAACCTCTTATGTATTTACAGGGAGCTGAGACCTGGTATAGTGTACAGGTTAGCAAGGCATATCTCACAACTGGAAGAATGTTATTTTGAATGTTGGGCCGATGAAGCTCTTGGACAAAGCTTGTTTCCACTTTGTCCCTCTTCACCCAGCAGTGTTACTGGGGATCTGAATGTAACACCGAGTAATGTATATCGTATTTTTAGGGAATACAACAACAAAAAAAGTCTGCCTTAACAAGCCTCGTTTAGTCAATACGCATTTAATACATTATTAGGTATATTCTTCGGCTATCGCAAGATAATTATATTAAGACAAGGCTACTGCCAGACGAGTGCACTCAACCAGGGAAAGGCCTCACGTATAGAGAGTGTTAATGAAGGCTATGTTTAACCCCTTAGAGTAAAAGTCTCTCCTAAGCTGAATATATCCGTGTGGAGGCAGCAGGCACGACAAGGAACGACTCCACGCTTTCTCCGTGGCCTTATTGCTTACTCCGGCCGACTTCAGACGGTTTGATTCACTTCATGCGCTACAGTAGACGCCTTCATGTAGTGGTACCAACGTAACTGGACGGTGGAGCTGCCCGATTACACAAACGTCCATCAGCTCCCTTCCCATCCCGATGAGAGAAGGATGGTGGGTTAAAAGAGAGGGGGAGCTTCAGCCTGCAGTCCACTGGGTTCTCACACACACACACACACACACACACACACACACCATCATCATCATCATCATCATCACTGAATTCTTATACGCCATTTGACAAACTCTCCGACAGTTTCCCTAAGCTCATTAAGCTCACACCTACGCCCTGTCACTCACTGCCACGCCTTTTCACTCATCCTACCTTTTTCTGTTTCTCTCGCTTTCACTTTCATTTGTCCTCATTCTGGCGTCCCGACATTCCCTTAAAATGTTATATTACCTCTATCGACCTGACCCCCCCCTCTCTCTCTCTCTCTCTTCATACTTGATTAACCATTTCTTTACCTATTTCCCATCTATCATTATACCTCGTAGTCTCATCACATCCCTCTCACTCCCCTTTACTTTTCATAACTTCATTCCACTCCGTACTTCCCTCCACTCCTCTCAATATCACACACCATCGACTCCCTTCCGCTCTCCCACACTTAACTTTCCTCTCTACATCCATCCTTTCATTTTCTACTCCTAACACACACTCGCTCTTACTCACCTCTCCTTCACTCTACATCCCTCCACTCCCCTCCACTCCTACCCTCCACTCCCTCACGAAGGAAGGGCGAGAGAATACGGCCGCTGGTGGTGCTCCCTGATGGTGGACGTGGAGTTAGACACAGCGGTGGGGGGAACCTCGGGAGTGGCAGCAGTTGTGGTAGTGGCGGTAGGTGACTGGTAGAGGTGGTGATGGTGGTGGTGGGTGGTGGTGGACTCGAGGGAGAGGCGGTGGGCGGTCTGGCAAGGGTAGAGGGTAGGCGTGCAGCGGGTGTGGGCGTTGGTGGCCGCTCCTAACCTTCCTCCTCTCCCGCCCCCACCGCCATGACAGCAAGCGTGGATGTGACTCAGAAGACGCTCCTTGGTGGATCTTTGGGTGGTAGGAAGGGGAGAGAGAAAAGTAGAGAAAGTGAGGTGGGTGTTTAGACCAAGAGGGTGGGAATGAAAGGGTGGGATTGGGCCAGAGAGAGTATTGGGTGGTCGGTATGTGATGTAAGAGCTTCATGGTGGATCTTTGGGTGGTAGGAGAGAGAGAGAGAGAGAGAGAGAGAGAGAGAGAGAGAGAGAGGGTGGGTGGGACAGATAATGATGGTAAGAGAGAGGGGGTGAGGGGTGGTAGATGTATGGTAAGGGTTATGAAATGAATGAGATTGTAGGACGAGAGTGGAGTGGTGGTATGGGGGAGGGAAGGAAGTAGGGTGGGGAGTGAAGCGAGGTGAGTGTAGGGGGGAGTGGGAAGTGAAGAGTGCTGTAAAAGGAAGAAAAGTGAGAAAGGGGAGAGAGGCACTGAAGACAAAGATGAAGGTGAAGATGGTGTTAGTAAGGGTGAGTAGAAAAGGGTTAAAAGTGCAAGGTATGGAAATTACGTACATTAAATTTACGCATCTTGCCTCCTATTTTAAGAGGTGGTTCGGCCTTAGTTACAAGAAAACAACAGTCTAGTTCTTGTCTACTGAAAAAAGGGAAACTGGAGCAGAATGGTTTGGAAAAATCTCCTGTTGGAAAAATTTGAGGAAAACAGAGAAAAACATTACATGCAACGTCAAATATTCATGCAAACTACCGCACCATTTTCCTCTCTTTGTCTGTGTTATGATCTGTAAAGACAAAAATTAAGCATTAGCATTTAAGAATACGTAACTGAGGCCAAATTCACACACAAAGTTACGATTAGTTAAGCCCTGTAGTAACCTGGATTTGCTTCAGCAGGAAGGACAAATAAAGGAATGGCATCTTCTTTCCTTATGTGGCGTTCTTCCTCCGAAAACAAACTTCATTTACAACGGAGAGTTAATCGTGAGTCAGTGAATGTAGTCCTTGGAATGTAGAGTTACCAACACATGAAACAGTGACAGTCTTAGAGCCGTCCCGTGGGTAGCATAGGAGACTTAGCAACACCTCATCCTTAGCAGTTTATTTTACCTATTACGCTTCGATGCACGTTGGGCTATATTTGCTACCCATGTTGCATTAATATCCACGTAGTTTGTAGCAGTGACATACAAGAGGATATTTAGGTGCAAGTGACAAAATAAATCGCTTAGGAAGATGTTACGAAATCTCTATAGACACACAGAATCTGGTTGACGAGATGCGGTGGAGAGAGGGAGCAGAGTACACTTTCCCTTTGCACCCATAATACTCCTTGTATATCTTCATGCATTGTACGATTTCGTCTCATAAATTCAAACAACTTTTCCTATAAGAAGTCCGTCGTAATAAGTAATAATCGAAATTAAGGGTTATGTCCAAAACATTAATGAATAGAAACTTAAATAATATCAAATTCTTCCGGCAGAGAGGAGGACGGGTGAGGGAGGTAGTATTATAGTGGGTGAAGATTGACGGGGGTGAAGGTGCTATCATTCCCCCCCTACCCCCACTGTAGCTCTGAAGTAGAAGGGGTGAAGGCGTTACCAGTCCCTCCCTACACCCACTGTCAATCTTTAAGCAGAAGGTGTGGAGGTGCTACCAGTCCCTTCCTTCCCCCACTATAACTTATGTGAGAGTGTATGTGCTGCCAATTCCTCCCTACCCCAGCTGCAACTCGTTAGTCAGAAACGATCAAGTAACTGTGTGCAGGGACTAATTCAGGGTATCTGCTTCATGTGCTCTCAACTAAAACACATTAAAAGAAGTATAAAAATGCTCTCTTTACAGTTACGCCTCAGTTAAAGCACAGTGATTTCCATTAGCAATTTAGCTCACATACAGGAGTCAAAACCTTCCCTCCCTCCCAATAAATAAATAAAATGAAATAAAAAGAGGAGGATATATGCGTGCCCTCGCAAATACGGACGAAAGTTGTCCAATTAGGGAGCGATATTTGATCCGGAAACGACAGAGAGAGAGAGAGAGAGAGAGAGAGGAAATGGCAGAGTAGAGAGAATGCAAAGGAGAGGAAAGGAATCACAGAATGAGACGAAGAAAAAGAGATAACAGGGAATAAAGTACAAGAACAGGGACGAAAGAAGAAAGAGAAATCGGTATAATGAAGACAGAAAACAGGAGAGAAACGGAGAAAACAGGAGAGAAGTACAGAAAAAAGGGAAGAGGGAAAGAACAACGGAAGAATAATGGGAAGAGGGAAATATAGAGGAAAAAAAAAAGAAGGGAAAAAGGAATAATATGGAGAGTACAGCAAGGACAGATGATAAAAAGCAAAACCCCATGTAGAGAGAGAAGGATGAAGGGGAGAAGGGGGAGAAAACTTTGAAAACTGAGGGAGTAGGAGAGAATAAGGAAGGAGGAAATGAAGAGGAAAGAGAAGGGAGAAGGGAGAAGGGAGGGAGGAAGATGGAAAGAGAAGAGAGAAAGCAATGAAATAATGTTTGTTAATGAGAAAGATGAGGGGGAGGGTAGCAAGGGAGTGATTTCAAAAACGAACAAGAACAGAAGTGCCAAGAGACATTGTAAGAAGGCTAGACTACCTAACTGAAAGTCTCTTCAAGGGGACAGGATGTGTGTGTGTGTGTGTGTGTGTGTGTGTGTGTGTGTGTGTGTGTGTGTGTGTGTGTGTGTGTGTGTTTGAACTTGCTGCCGTTGTTCAATGCCACTTCCCTACCCCTCTTTTCTCTTCTTTCCTTGTCTTTCTGACCTCTATTTTCATGTCCTTTTATATTCCTCATGTACCCTCTTCATATTACTCATTGCTTCTTTTATTCACAGATTCCCGTTTTTCACCAGTCTCTTTCTTCGTTCACCTGTTTTTCTCCTCTCTCTCTCTCTCTTCTTTTTTTCTCTCCGAATCCTCTATCCTCCCTATCTCCACTTCCTAACTAACTCCTCCTTTACTCCTCAACTCCCCCTTCCTCCTCAACTCACTCTTCCTCCCCAGTTTATCCTCCCTTTTTGACTCCTTTTACCTCCCCAACCTCCCTTTCTTCCCAAACTTTTCTTCATACCCAACTCTCACTTCTTCCCCAACTCTTTTTTTCTTTGTCCTCACGTCCGTCTCCCCCCCACTTTCTCCTTCCTTCCCAAATCCCCACTTATTTCAACTCCTCTTCCTTCGTCTCCTTTCCCTTCTTCACCAGCTTCCTCTTCATTCCAGCTTTCATTTCCTCCTCATTCTGTTTTCCACCAACTTCCCTTCCTCCCCATCTTTCCCTGTCACTTAAGTTTCCGCTCCTTCCTCAGAGCATTTCTCACCCTTAATTTTTCTGTCATCCCTCTCCTGATCCCTTCAACTCTTCCCCTTTCTCTCTCAAATTCTTCTCTCCAGTATATCCGCTTCCATGATTGTTATTCATCCGGTCTGCCTTCTGTATTTCCCACCTCTCTCCTGTACATTCTCATCATCTCTTCATACCTGCTCTTTCAGATATCTTTCCCCATCATCGCCTCCTCTCCATCTCCTTCCGTCTTTCCCATCACCCCTCATTTTCTCCACCCCTCCTCCCCACCTGCTGAGCCTCCATGCAGCGTATAGGGTTGGCGTGGTGACGGTGGGCAGGAAGGCCAGCCACACGAAGGTGATGAACGTGAGGTCGAAGTGGCCAGAGTTGTCGTACGTCTCAGTCACCACGTTGCTCACCAGCCTGTGGGAATGGGAGAGTGAATATGAGTGCATGGTGTGTGTGTGTGTGTGTGTGTGTGTGTGTGTGTGTGTGTGTGTGTGTGTGTGTGTGTGTGTGTGTGTGTGTGTGTGTGTGTGTGTGTGTGTGTGTGTGTGTGTGTGTGTGTGTGTGAATGCTTTGTGTATGAGCATGAGAGAACAGGAAGACTATGCATGTGGGGTTGTGAAAAGCGAGGCACTAAAACTATCATCTTTGTCACCTACATGTTTAGCCTCACTTCCAGTACCCAGAATTTAATATATGTACAGAAGTCTATATAAAAACTCTTCAGTGAGAAAAGTTCGAAGCTGAATTTTTAAGTCTGGAGAGAGCAATAATGCAGTATAAAGAATATCCTCGTTTTGAAAAGGTTTACTGCTTTTGTAAGACGAAGCCTTTTCACTTCTATTATCGTTATTGCCAGACGGATTTATTTATCTTAAGAGAGAGACCCCTCATAGTGAAAGACTTAGAACGATTTGAAATGTTAGACTCTTTCTCAGTAGAACAAAATTGTCTGGTGTTGCCTGAGTGTAATACCCTAGTTTGCCCAGTGAAATGTAAGTTTATAAACCCATTGGCTTATAGGATTTCCCTCAGCAGAACAAAATCGTCTGGATGTACGGTAGTCTCAATTCAATACCTGCATTTGACCATCATGACATAGTAAACTTGCTGAAGTGGATAATCTTTCTATGACGAAATAAAGGTGGTTATGTAGTAAAAATACAGATGGCATTATCATAGTGGAGACGCTAATGGAGACAGTCTGTAATCTGTTAGTCAGAGGGTGTATTCTTAAAGTGAACAAGTTGTCTAGGGATGATCTGAATGAAATAATATACTATCTACGTTGCAGTAGAGCTTTGTAATACAGATCGGCCCTCATACGATGCCTATAAATACAAAACCAACAGCCCAGATTCAAAGCATTTTGCAACTTCTATCTGCAGCCTGTATTACTTCTTTCGCCCCAAAGTTGTAAGTATATTAAGTAATGCCCTGATTCATACCAATTTAAAGCCTCTATTATCCCAAACTTCCTGAGGACATCATTTTAGGTTGTTCCTGTAACGTATGGACGATTTTTGTTTTGGCTTTTCCAGTGGGGGAGTCATATACAGCTGTCTCTCACTGTGTCATTCACTCTGTCAGTAAATCACAGTCCCGTTTTGAGGATTGGAGTCCAGGCCATATGGGAGTGTGTTGATGGGTGGGGGTATACACACGCATACATACACACATACTTGCACAATTATACACACACTGAAACGCACAAGGCAAGAGTACTAGTTGACCGCGTACCAACGTCGTGCCGAAATATCCGTAAATTTGACACAGAGGGGCACAGCACTTCACTGGGCAGTTACATGTCCTGGGGCGGCCTGTGAGCCTGTGGGGTGTCATTAAGTTCAGAAGTAGTAAACAATTATTTCTTTCCTCCTAGAATACTGAAGGATAAGCACGGCTAATAAAGGTGTCCATATTATTTCTTTTTCCAGTAGGCCACCATTGTAGTGAAGAGGTTAATGAATGCTATGTATAACCACTCCATTTTGAAAACTATCCTCGTATTCGAATAAACTCGTCTGGAGATGGCAAAAGCAAAAATAAAAGACGCTAACAGTATAATCTCTAAATAAGCGTTATACTCCCGACTCATGTCAATTTACAGACTCCATTTACTACCATTATTTACCCTGGCTCTTAGCGTAACGATTAATAATTTCCCCAGCTAAAATACAAAACAGTTAACCTCAGTCCGCGTCCACCTGAGCGCCCATAAATATTTGTCATAAAATAATTGATGGTTTGGACGAGTAGCTGTTTTTATTCAGGTTATATGCATTTTTAATTTCCGAATATATCTACTGTGCTTTTTTTTTTTGTAACAGGTTGTGGTTTCCTTCTTTGGTTTTGGTTACTTTGATCGTTCTTTTTGCCTCCGTCCCTGTGTGTGTGAATGTCTCTCTCTCTGCCTTTATCTTTCTGTCTGTCTGTCTGGCTTTGTGTTTGTGTCTTTGTCTGTCTGTCTCTCCATGTGGCTGTGCCTGTCCGTCTGTCTGTGTGCCCATCTACCTCTGTCTGTCTGTCTGTCTGTCTCTCTCCAATCAAAGTCTCTCCCCTTCTCTTATTACAGTTTGCCCTCCCCCTGGCACCTTCCTCCTCCTCCTCCTCCTCCTCCTTTTTGAACTCTCTTACGGCTCGATTAAAACTTGTGAAATCCTTCCTATCCAGCTGAGCCCAATAATGAAAACTGAGAGCTCTCTTATTGAGGATTTACTCTTTTTATTTTCTCCTTTCATCCTCCTGTTTCTCCTTTCTTCTTGTGTGTCTCTGATTTTGCTTCTGGTCTTTGGTCTGTCTCTCTCACCTCCCCCCATTTCTTTTTTGTCTTCTTTTAGATTTTTTTTTCTTTTTTCAAATTCACGAGAGCGCGATAGAATGGCGATGTATTGTTTTGCTAGACGTCTCTCTCTCTCTCTCTCTCTCTCTCTCTCTCTCTCTCTCTCTCTCTCTCTCTCTCTCTCTCTCTCTCTCTCTCTCTCTCTCTCTTTCATTATCCCGTACCCTAAGTGATCTCAGCCCTTCCTCCTATAGGCTTTCTTTAATCCCACTCTCCCCACAAAAGCCGCTCTATTCTTTCATTTCCCTCCACCGGCTTTTCTTAACTCTCTGTTTTACCCTTCCATTGTCCCCTTTGTCTCATTTCCCCTTTAGTTTGTCATTGCAATCCTGTAAGCCCTTGCATTTTGTCTCTCCTTTAATTATCGTCATCATCATCATCATCATCATCATCATCACCATCATCATAACCTTTTTCTCCACTAACATGCTGCTTGCGATTAAAAGTATCAAAAATTGGTCACAAGCAGTCACAAAAATATGAGAGCTATCAGCAGAACGCCTGTGCTCCTTCCACCTTTACCTGATCAAGATTTTCGTCCTTTTGCAACTTATTTCACGTAGGTCAGAGGCAGACTAAGGGACGCTGTAGCTGTACATCCTTTCCACACCACTTCTGCGTGACATTTCAGCATTCAAGATGGATAGATGACAAATTGTGGCAGTGTCACAGGGGAAAAACTTCATTATAATTGGCCTCATTCATTCAGTTACCATTCAAGCCTTCGTTATTCTCGACTTCCCCCCAAACAATACACGCAAGAATAATTTCATGATGACTGTGAGACGGAGATCATTTCGTCAAGAGTTAAGATGAAATAGGAGTGAGGCCCTTGTCATGCGAATCTTTGTTTGTACTTCATCCATTATATTATCAACTTTTAAAATCTTTACTTTTGTCTGCTGTTTCATTTATTCCCCAGTTCATTATTTTAGGAACTTCGTTATGGTCCTCTCTCTTCCATCCTCTCTTCATCCTTCCTTAATTATCCATCCACGATTTTATTTCCCTCTTTATTTCTTCTCTTCTTCCTGGCTTTTCTTTTTGCTTCTCTCACCAACAGTTCTGTCATCTCATTAGCTGTTCTACCCCCTTCTCATTTTTTTTTTCGTTTTTCTTCTTTATTCTCTCTGTCCTTCCCTAGTTCCCTTTTGAATTGCCATATAACTTTCACTGCTTCCTTCATTCCCATACCCCAATCATATGTCCTGTTAGCATTTTCCTTTTACATTCTCCCTCTTCAATATTTCCTACTCCTTTTTTATCCTCTTTCTTTGCTTTGTTCCTCCTTTTTTCCTTTTCAATCTTGCTTTCCTCATAGTCTACTTCCCCTCTTTCCATTTCATTCCCTTTCTTCCCTCTTCCTCCATTCTTCTCTCTCTAGCATCACTCCTGTTTCCTTCCTCCCTTCTCACATTTCCTCATTCTTCCTCTCCTTTCTCCAGCAATCTTCTTTGGTGCTTCCTTCTCCCTCTCGTCGTCCTTTATACTCCCAGCCCAATTTACTTTCCCTTCTTTCTCATTCTTTCTTCCTCTCCCCTTCCACTTCCCTATTCCTTGCTCCCCCTCTCCACTCTCCTCCTTTTCCCTTCCACCACTGCTTTCTTTGCAGCATCCCCTTTCCTCCCTCCTTTATTCTACCTCCTCCCTCCCTCGACTCTCCTTTCTCCGTCCACCTCCTTTCTTTTCCCTTCGTCCCTCCATCGTCCTCCTCCTCCCCCTTCCATTTTTCTTCTCTCTTTTCTTCCTCCCGCCACCTCCCTTTCGTATCCTCTCTCCCTCCTCCCTGCTCCTGTCTTTTCCATTCTCTCGTGGTAATTATATTTTCGACCTTCGTCCTACCGACAGTGATCTGGTAAATTTGTGTGGAAATGGGACCATAACAATGTTCAGAGTACAAATTTTTACAAACCGTGATATAAGAAACACTGCTAGTTATAAAATTATTTTTGATAATATAAAAGACGAAATAGCCAAACGAAACATACAATATTAAGTGAATTTAAATAGCTACAGGTGGAAGTAAGAGGAGAAAAGCTATGCGGGGAATAATTCTAGAAACATATAGTGTAAATCGTTAAATATTAAAGCTATTAAACAGAATTATCGACATCACAGTAATGAACTTCGACAATAGAACACCCCAAAAATCTAAAATCAACACATTATTAAGTACATCAATTCTAAGTTTGTGTTCGGCACTGGTTCCCGAAGCTCATTAAGGACGAATGCACCTAAGTTCCCGAAGCTCATTAAGGACGAATGCACCTAAGTTCCCGAAGCTTATTAAGGACGAGTACACCGAAGTTCCCGAAGCTCATTAAGGACGAGTGCACCGAAGTTCCCGAAGCTCATTAAGGACGAGTGCACCGATGTTCCCGAAGCTCATTAAGGACGGGTGCACCGAAGAGCAACTCAACTATCCCTTGACTTCGATGTCTTCCCTACAAAGAACGACTAGAGAACCTTCCAAATGAGTCTGATGAAAATTAGCTAGATTGGCCTATAAAATCCTCTAGAAATCCGTTAAGCACAATATCATCCACGTATCTTACACACTATGCACATGTTATCACTTAGGTCAGGAGAAACCTATGCAGTCCTTTTCCTTCTTGATGGGATTGAGTATATTTTTTCACTTGGTTTGTCGTAATTTATATTCATCACATCACCGTCACTGAGCTCCGTCTTGCAAGCTTCCGACACATGATTTTTAGTTAAAAATGCAGTACTGGTGTATTTTGCATTTCCCATCGATAACTGTTCCGTGGCGTCACTTTTTTTTCTTTGGTGGTGTTACTTAATTGAAAGGTAGCTTTACTTGCCATGCATTAGAAATATTGTAATGAAGGGCCCTAGAATTACTACGGCTGTATTTTGTGACTCCCTTTCCAGTACTGTCGACTGGAGTTACAGGTTATGGTATTTCCTTTTCATTCTTTTGCATAAAATTCCGATACATGTTTATTCAAGGGTGTAGTCGTTCTGTTACCTGCTTCATTCGTGTGCCGTGAAAGGTAGTATTCTTAAGCCTCTATTAGATTACTTTTTACACCAGTGATATATGGGTTGGTTTTTTGATATATGTACATATTTCTTCCCCCTGTATAATGATGTTTAGGTTGTCATTGCTCTGAATGATCATATAATAAAAGTGATTGCTTGATATGAAATTAATCTAGTGAAAACTTCTTGCCATACAGTTAGTGGAACCAGATAACCTCATCCTTTACATTCCAGTAATAAAAGCTGATTATTTTGATATCAAAGATTTTGCCTGATTACTGGAGTGACTGTTACTAAAACCTCTACTTTTGAGACTCGTCAAGGGTCAGATGTCTTCACTGTGCCTCAAAAGGGCGACCATATTTACAGAAATACATAAAAGTTTATTCATTATGTTGTTTTTGTCTTAATTGCAGTTATTCTTTTTGCACTGCTCGTTTAGCGTATTATTATCCTATCTGGCTGTCTCTTGTATTTTATTTTCAGTCACAAGCAACGCCGACTTCCAGGATCTCAGACTTTGCTGGCCATTACGTATACCAGTGTTGTCCATTATATCTCCACTGTAAGCTTCCAACAGTCTCTCTAGCTCAGTTCGCGTGACAGAGTATTCCCCAGAGCAGTATAATTTCGGGTTTATTATAGCCTGTGGGGTGATATTTTTTAAAGGTTTCAAGTTAATTTACCCCATCGACTAAATTATTGCGGAATATTCTCACTGAGCAGGCAGGTCTAAAGTAGAGTTTATGAAGATGATTGACTCTAGCTTGCTTGCTTGACGGGACTGTTTTGTGTTTTTGTTTTACTTTATTTCTCTTTTCCTCCTTTGTATCTTCTGACTATGATATACCACACTGCCATTCTTGCATTATAGGGGATACAGTAACTGGCTCTTTAGTGAGCATTGTTTCTTGCTTTTTATGTTAAAGAAAACAATGGTAACAACAACGACAATGATGGTGATGATGATGATGATAATAATAATAGTAGTAGTAGTAGTAGTAGCAGTAGTAGTAGTAGCAGTAGCAGTAGCGGTAGTAGTAGTAGCAGTAATAGTGGTAGTAATAGTAGTAACAATTATGATGATAACAAACAGTATTGTCTGTTCTTCCTGTACGCTATTGTGCCTACAGCAGGGTGTGTTAGAAAGGGGAGATTCTTTATATTTATTTTTTGGTAAGTGGGGTGTTCAGCGTAATCACTTTAGCCCCGTACGTAATCTTGTTAAGGGCCGCCCAATAGGTCTCTTGTTACCTCAGTTTTCTTCGTACCCTACCTTTCTCGCTCCTTCCTCCCCCTTTTCCTCTCCCTCCTCGCTTACTCTGCCTCCTTTCTCTGTTCATCTTTCCTCCCACCCCCATTTCTTATTTCACTTCTCTTTCTATCTCTCCTTCCATTATTCTTCTCTTTCCTTCAACCCTGCTTTTCCTTCCTTCCACCATCCACTTCGTTTTTCGATCTCGCTCACACAATTCTCTCCCTCCCACCCGCTCCTTATTCTCTCCCATTCTCTCCTCCTCCCTCTCTGCTGCCTGTCTTCTTCATAAGCCTCACTCGGACCCCTGAAGCAATATAAATCCACTACACTTACGGTAAATACATTCCCTCATTCTCTTTCTCCTTCCACTTCTCTTTTTCCCTTCCTGCTTCACTCGCTTCCGCACTCACAATTCCCCTCTCATATTCTGTCAGTTATTTTCCCCTGTGTTCTTCCATTTCCTTATTTCTTTTCTCTCTCTCTCTCTCTCTCAATCGGCATAATCCCGGGCCATTTAAGCTCATTCCCTTGCCATCCGGGACGCGAATCATACACTAAATCCGGCTCTGATTTTGTTATTCCTCGGATGCTATTGAAATGTTGCTGAATTTAGGCAGACTCACTGGCACGATATTTGTTGTGACTTGCTGTTTATTTTAATCGCTGTTATTATTATTATTATTATTATTATTATCGTTGTTCTACACATTAAAAGGGAAGAAAGTCTATATTGTATTCCATTTCTATACCATATTAGTTTTCCAGGGCGCTGTGTTTCTGTAGCGCGAATCGCCGAAAATCTCCAATATACACGCAAAACAGTATTATCATCTCCATAGTATATTCTGACAAAGCATTAAAAAAAAAAGTATTGTTTGTGAGTCTCATACAAATCTCCGTAATGCTCTGCCAAATATAAAGATCATCATCATCATCATCATCATCATCTCCACATTGCATTCCGAAACCATAACATGCTATTTTATTTTCCAGTATGGTATATAAGTGTAACATGAACTCCCTAATTTCTCTAATCGGTTATTTGAAATCCGTGAAAATGCAGGGTTACTTCTCGTTCAGACTGTATGGTTTGGTTTCCGCCTCTGATATTCGGCAGGTGTGGCTGATACCTACTTTGTGCTTTGACTTTGGTAACTTTGATGCTTGTGAATGTTACTGGATGAGGTTCCGTACAGGTGGTGTTTACGTAATGGCGATTCGCTGATTTTTAATGTCTGTGTTTTGAAGTGAGATGGTGTGTGTGTGTGTGTGTGTTTAATAGTATGTGGGGCGGTGGTGTGTTGTGGTGATATGGTGTGGTGATACATTATCAAATTATGTCTTTGTTATTGTGGAGTATTTTCCGGCTGAATATGTTATGTGTGGCCGTTTATTGAGTGGTGTTGCTGAGAGAGTTGATAGGCCGGGTGATGGTATTGGTGTAGGAGTGCGCTGGGTAGCCTTTTCACTGTTACGCAAGACGGCATTGTGTACTTGTCCATATAATATTCAGCCCCAACGTATTGTGAGGACGAGGGACAATGTGGTGAGGGAACAGCTCAGCATTAATATGTGAAAGGGTGAGCGTGTTGAAGGAGAGGAGGCTACTCAGCAGATGGGATCGATTTCTTACGGTACGTGATTGGGGTGTTCTGGCTGAAAGGAAGATCTCAGAAGAATGAAAGGAAAAGATCAGCATTAATGTGCGGATCATTCCAAATATTGAGAGAGAGAGAGAGAGAGAGAGAGAGAGAGAGAGAGAGAGAGAGAGAGAGAGAGAGAGATGCAGGAGGAAGCTGAATATTGTAATCATTAAGTGCTGTGCAATATGTCGGTTTTCAATTTTTCCCTCCCCCCCCCTCCCATTTCCCACTCCACCTACCTTTCCCTCCTTTCCTCTTTTTCACCTCTTTTTCCTTTACACTTAACTCTCTCTCCTTCCCTCTCTTCCCTTCCATTCTACTCCCTTTCCCACCCACATTCCTTTCCAATCCGCCTCCTTCCTCTTCACTATCTTAATTTCTCATCATCTTCCCCTTTCCAGTCCTTTCCACTTCACCTCCTCCATACCCCGTTATTTCGTCCTCTCTTCTGTCTCACTCCCTCGCTTCCCTCTCCTTCCTTTCCACACCACTCCCCTCCCTCTCTCTCCATTCCAATTAAGCTCACTATCACTCCAGGTCCACTCCATCCTCAACCTCTTCCTTACTGTAACTTTCTCTTATCTTACCCGTACCACCTCCCTTTCCACCATTACCCCCCTACCCCTCACTTTACATCATTTCCCTCCTACCCCCTCACTTTCCCTCATTTTCCTCCTACCCCTCACCTTTCCTCATTTCCCTCCTACCCCTTACTTTCCCTCATTTCCCTCTTACCCCTCACTTTCCTTCATTCTCCCCCACCCCTATTCCTCCCACCCTCAGCTATACTAGTCATGGCCCAATAAAGATATGATCAAGGGACCAAGTTTTCACATCCGGCCTGACAGAATGGACATAACCCAGAGGCCAAGGACTAAGGTTTCCCACTGGGGGTTTGTATGATTTTTTCTTATTTAGCTGAGAACGAAGCGTGGTTTCATGTAGGGGTTTCAAGGTTTTTCTTTTGAACACGATTTTTTTTTTTTGCTAAGAACAAAGCACGAGTTCTTGCAGTGATTTTTATAACTTGTTTACTTTTCTTCTGGGAATGGAGGCAAGTTTCCTCGCTGAGAGTTTTATTTCATTTTTATTGAGAACGGAACGAGTTTTCTTTCGCTGGGTTTCATAGGCTTCGTTTTATTTAATATGGGGTTCAAGCTATCTCACGTGGGTTTCTGTTCGCTTTTTGTTTTTTTTTGGAGAAATCGGAGCGAGGTTTCTTACTGGGTTTAACATCTTTTTCCTTACGAATACTTAGTGTAAAATTTCTCATAAGGGCTTTTGCAGGTTCTCCCCCTTCACCTGAAAACGGATCTAGGTTTCATGTCAGGCGTATGAAGGGTATTTTCTTCATTTTCGTTCTTTTTTTGAGGGGGTGGCCTTTTTCTTACTCTCAGATATTTCAAATTGATCTTTCTCTCCTTCTCTCTTTTTGTATTCAATTTTTACGTGTTGTGGCTGCTCTTTCTCTCACTCAGACCTAGTGACAGGATATCAGGTCTGTCTGTCTTTCTGTCCCTCTGTCTTTCTATTTAACGTTTATTCATTTAGTTTTTCTGTCTTTAGCATTTTCTCTCACATATATTTAGCTTTTTTCAATATCGTTTTCTCTATTTTTGTGGATACGATACCGATTATCTCTCGCACACTCACTTTTACGTTTTAGTTTGTTAATCTCTGTTCCTGTCTCTGGTTCTGGCTCTTCTCTGTTTCTGTCTCTTTGTCCATCTGTCTGTCTGTCTGTCTGTCTGTCTCCCTCTCTCTCCCTCTCTGTTTTCCAGTATATCTTTCCTTATATCCAACATGCAGGCTCTTACCCGCCTTGTGTTCTTTTCCACTGGCTCTAATGCATCTCTCTCTCTCTCTCTCTCTCTCTCTCTCTCTCTCTCTCTCTCTCGGTGCATTTATTTTTCTACACTTTTTCTTTTCTCTCTTTTTCTCTTTATTTCAGTTGTCTTTTATTTTCTGTTCGCTTCTGTTTTATATGTCTCTCTGGCTTTCTGCCTGTCTCTCTGTCTGACTCCCATAAAAATATCACTGCCTCTTGCCTTCTCCCAAACTCTGCTCTTCTTCATATTTCTTATACGTTCCCTTCTTCCCCTCTCCCTCAAAGACGCTTCCCCTTGTCCAAGTTTCCCCATCAACCCTCCCAGAGAAGACCTTGTTTAGACAGCACTTTGCATTGATGATGTCACTTCTTTTTCCCCTCTCCGTATTATTTTTCATGTTTCCTTTAACTTATTTGTGTCCCGTAACACCTTAATTTCAACCTTCCATTATTTTTCGCGTATTGTTTGGCTGCCTCTCATTTCTAAATCACCTCACTCCTTTCCCTCCCCTTTCTGTCAATGCCAAATATTCTCGTTTCATTTCTTTCTGTATCTTCGTCTGCGTCCTCTCTAGCCTCCACAATATATGTCTATCGATCTATCTATCTCTTTCTATCTATCTTACCTCAGTATCATCAGCGGACACAGACAAACGGCGAAGACGGTGACTATGAGAGCCAAGTACTTCTGCGTCCTCTTCTCCCGCTGTAACTCCGTCTGCGTTTCCTCCAGGTTGTACAGGGAGGGCGTGCGTCCCCTCAGCAGCGTGGGGGTCTGAGCTCCCCCGCCCCCGCCCACGGAGTCCGGGGTGGGCGAGAGGAAGGAGGGCAGCTGGTGCGTTTCGGGATACAGGAGGGAGTCGCGGCCATCTTGGAGGTCCGTCATCATCGTGCTGTGGGGAAGACAGGTTGAGGACTTATTTATTTATTTATTTGCTCATGTCCTATTGTGTAATTCTTGCAACCATATGACTATAACAAATACTCATTATGTGATGTCTACTCGTACTCATTATGGTGATATGAGGAGAAAACGCCACAGATGATTCTTTAGTGATTCTGAAACTAGAGGAAAATTTCGAACTGTACTCGTATTCAAAATGGGCACTTACCTGCAGGGCCTAGGTTAGGTTAAATTAGGTTAGGCTAGGCTGAACTAGTGCTGATAGGATTAGGTTAAATAAGTAAGCGTGATCATTCTGGAGAGAGGAAACATTGCTGAAACGACTTACGCTATGGAAATAAATATGTGCACCGGTAGCTAAGTCTACGACTGTGTTCTTGAAACGGAGAGGGCGATTGTTTATTCAGCCTCCTAAATTTTTTCATGGTCAACATCAGAATACCTGTGACGTTAGGATATAGAAGACAAAGACGTCATTCTTTTCCCTCTTGCCTATTCTTAACCTTCACACCACGATGACAGTTGTTAGTTTATTCTTGCTGTCTCTAGATAATTTCGTGCAGCTTAGTTGGTGAAGCACCTTAACCCCATAGTTCCCAGAGCTGCTGTGCGAGGGACTTTGTTGGAAGAGTGCTAGGCGCACCGTCCTCCGCCTGTCGGCTCATAATCGCGAAGGTCATAGGTACCTACCCCGGGGTTCCCCTCATTATTAATTTTGAAAACGCCCAGTTTCGTCCCATACTGAGGACAAGGGACGCAAAGAGGTTAATGAAGACGACGTATATCGAACCCCTGCAGTTCTCAGTCTTTCTTACCGGAAGTAAAGTCACGTGGATATGACATGAACAAAGCTATGTGTATCAGCGATATTCCAGGGATTTTAATATCAAAAGACATTCTAACAACTGTTGAGGAAAAGTTTAGGAATATTTCTGAATTGCTTTCGGCAACTTTTGGGAGAGACATTGGCAGCAGGGAAACGTGAGTCAGGAATAATGAGGAAACTTGTGTAATTGCTCATATGCCCCACACAGCTGTTGCAGACTGGAGTAGGAAAAGTATCTGCCAAGATTTGGAGAGAAGTACCGTAGAGCGTAATTAATCCTGTCATGAGCGGAACAATTCTAGTATAATTTTCCAGCTAACGCCAGACGATATCATTTAGCTGAGTGGGTTATATGAGCTTGAGTGTTAATACTGTCACCAGTAATATTTTTACGGTCATGACCACCCTGGCAATCTGTTCCAGTTAAAACTACAGGACTATATGTGCCTGAATGAGTAACAGGAGCATGAGAGAGTTAACAGAAGGGGCATATAATCCATCTGGGTCTCATTCGATAGGTGACTGAGTTTATAGCTCACGTATGGCCGCTAAGGGAAGAGCAACTTGCCACTAACCATGTCTGGACTGAGTAGCCCAGCCCTGAGCCCCTAAACTCCTGATGGGGCAGTACTGTGTTGGATGATGGATAGATGGATAGAACATGAAACTGGAATAATAAGAAATCATACCGTAATTGCCTATATACCCCACACGCCTTTTGCAGACTACGGGTGACAATATGAGAAGTAACAGAAACTCTGCGGTGAAGTTTAATGACAGGACGCCGATGAATTCTTATACTTTCATTAACCTTCCATCAGACGGTGTTTCTCGGCAGAGGAAAAAGCGCCCGCACTAAAGAAGCTAGTTACCTTTCCCTCAGTTTGGTAAGATCTTAAAATATTTTTCCCGCCACCTTTCGCTCGACTGTGTTTTACTTTTCCTTTCAGTTTTTCTACCCTTTCACTAAATTTTTCCAGTTTGTAACAAGCTCCCCAATTCTCCGTTCTCTCTCTCTCTCTCTCTCTCTCTCTCTAACCGTCTCGTTAGTGTGAAAAACAAAACCTGGCCCTATCGATTGGCGTTGTCGGCTGGCGAACTCTTGAAATATCCAAGAGTTTTACCTGTGACAGAAATATAACCAATTTTTGTTGCGATGAACTTGGATTTTTATTATTGTTTTATTTTGTGATTTTTGAGACGGGAGAAGTTGATAAGATGATAAGGTGTATTGATTTCTCCCCTTTGCCCGAGGTCGCCATTTATATTCTGTTCTTTCTAGCTGTAACTTTGAAATTTTCTTTCTTATTAAATGTGTTAGCAAACGCTACAGCTGGCTTCTTCATTTAAAAAGTCCTCGAAAGCTAGCAGGGTCGTCTGGAAATATCAAAAATGAAATAAAAATAACGTCACCTTACTGAAAAGTTAAAAAATGAGATGTATGAATTTGTGCAAACGATTTATGCACAGGGTGACCAGGGATGAATTTTTAAGAAACACAGAGTTCAAGATAAGCTATAAAATATAAACTAATTTTATTTTCTGTGTGTAAGAAACGTCTCCAGTCACTCTCCCTCGTGTCCCTTGGTAGAGTACAACTGTCTTGTATGGGGGGTGGGGTTCACAACATATGTTTCTTCTAAATAGGGTGCAGTCAAAAGCTTTCCGTCTCGCCAGCTCCCTTCTCACTGAATTTCTTCAGCCCCAGGGTTGCATATTCTCTTTATAATCGTTATTATCTCCGACAAGAAGAGTATGTTTTTACCCTTGTCTGTTTGTGTGTTTGTTAGTTTGTTCATCTGTTGGCAGGATTTCTCAAAATCTTAAAGACAGATTTAGACCAGATTTGACGAGTAGATAGCACATGTCGCAGGGAATAATTGATTAACTTTTGGGACCGGAGTTTGTTAGTTTGTTTGTCTGTTAGCAGGATTACTCAAAAACTAAAAGAGAGATTTGGACCAATTTTGGTGAGTAGGTAGCCCATGTCCAAGGGAACAATCGATTAACTTATGGGACCGATCCGGATTGTATTACAGATTCTGGATCCGGAAAACACTTTTTGGGAAACCGTAATCAGTGATGAGAAAACCTAACCCATTATGAAGAGTGGGTTGGAAATTACGTTGCCCTTGTCGGAGAGATGCGCTCTACTGAGTACCCATCTATTTGTTCTTAATACTTTTCTTCTTTATTATGCTTGCATGCTTTCTAATTTTACCTTTTGAGTAAGATGTCGTTCTATTGTACTTTATTTTTGCTACTGCCAAGCGACTCAACTCACCTAAGGAAAGTCTTTTAAAACTGGAGAAGATAGATATACACGCCACATCCATAAATCTTTTCACTACAAGAAGTCTCCGTTAAGTCTGATAAAATGGCCTGGTGGTACACGCTGAAATGAAAATTAACATTGTAGTGAAGGAGGCAGGCGGGCACTCAGCATCCTTCTGTCTGCACTCCTTTGGCATTTTACGGTTCAGCTCTAATGCAAAGGTTATTCGGCTACGGGGACCCAGACACCCCTGCCTCTGTCTCTGCATGACTTTTTCTCCAGACGCTGCTTCCCAAGTAATGCTTCTCGAATGACCATTAGTGGGGAAACAAGAAAACTCTCTCTCTCTCTCTCTCTCTCTCTCTCTCTCTCTCTCTCTCTCTCTCTCTCTCTCTCTCTCTCTCTCTCTCTCGTCACTAAAATTCATGTATATCGACTTAACCTCTTCAGGCCAAAGACGCAACTTTTATGTCCGTATGCGTTGACGATATTATCAGCTTAGATATTTTCGTAACTGGAGGGGTTAGAGATAGGCCCAATCAATCACTTTTCTAGCAAGTGTAATTAAATAAAATAATCTAGTAACAGCAAGAATGAGACACCAATGACGTACTTTGGCTGATGGATTAAAATGTAACTACAGCTTTTTTTTTTTTATGCAAGGAAAAAGGAACCAAAGGCTAGAGGATTTATGCGTAGTGGATTACATGAGCTTATAGGCTGCCCAGTTTCTCTCTTCATCGCATTTTTATTCTATAGTGATCAGTGTGTGTGTGTGTGTGTGTGTGTGTGCGTGTGTGTGTGTGTGTGCTTTTTATGTTAGGTCTGTTATATTTATCCAGTTTGAGAAGTTGTTTAATGTGAATAGTTTTGTATCTTTGTCGCAGATTACAGATTTAACGATTATTTTACGTAGTGGTTAGTTAATGGTTTAGTATTGTGTTAGTTTATGGGGCCAATTATGGTGCCATTGTACCATATAAAGTGCTGTATACTCTGCTAATGGATAAACTGACGATAATTGATTGTTGTCCACGTAAGGGTGTATTTTCTGTAGGGTGTACTTATTTTCGGCTGTGGCAATATAACTATCTATTAAATTATACAGGAAGCGGGGATAGAAAGAGAAAATCCGAGAAATATGGGGCTTAAAGGAACTCTGAGAAAAAATGTCTTGATTACCTTACATCCACAGGTAAGTAGATAGACAGGTAGGTAGGTAGGTAGGTTGATGTGGAGTGTGTATACAGATGGGAAGGGAGCAGGATAGTCAGGAGGTAGATATGAAAACAGAAAGACAAAAAGAAAGCAGGGAGGAAGGGAGACATGTACACAGGTAGGTTGATATGTAGGTAACAAGAAAGGTAGGCAGGCGGACAGGTAGTAGGATAGGTAGGTAGGTGGGCAGGCAAATAGGTCAGTGGACAAGTAAACACAGGTAGAAAGCCAGGCGGACCTAGAGAGAGACAAAAACAGAGAAACAATGAAAGAGATGAAAGGAAGGAAAGGGGAGAGAACTGCTTAACTTAAAAATACGGTAACTGGGCTGGCGTGGGTGAAAGGAAAAAGAATAAAAAAAGATCAGAGAGAGAGAGAGAGAGAGAGAGAGAGAGAGAGAGAGAGAGAGAGAGAGAGGAGAAAATGAAAGAGGGGAAGGACAAAAAGAAAAGAGGCAATGAAAGAGGGGGATGAAAGGAGGGAGACGGAAGAAAATTGTTTAAAAATGCTGTAATTGAGCTGGCGTGGGTGAAAGAACTAAAGAGATCAAGGGTGTGAGAGAGAGAGAGAGAGAGAGAGAGAGAGAGAGAGAGAGAGAGAGGGAGAGAGAGGAAAAATGTGAAAGGGAGCTGTGGGAAAATGGCATTGCAAGAACAGATTGGAGGGACTGGATACGAGGAAGAGAAAAAGCAAGAAAAATAAGAACAAGAATAAAAGTAAGCAGGAGAATGAGAGAGAAAACGCTGGAAAGGGGGAGAGGAAGAAAGAAAAAAAGTTAAACGATGAATGATAAAAAAAAAAAAAAAAAATGGGAAGGAAAATAAAAACGAAAGGGAGAGAGTATAAGAGAGACTGACAGGAAACGGGAAGAAGAAGACGAAAAAGGGAAGAGAGAGAGAGAGAGAGAGAGAGAGAGGATGAGACTAAAAAAAAAAAAAGGAAACTCGAGAAATTTACAGGGGAGGAAGAAAGGGAAGGGGAGATACGGACAGGAAATGGAGCAAGTTGGGAGGAAGGGATGGAAGTGGAAGTGGCATACATGAAAGGAATTGAAGTGAGGGAGGGGAATGGGGGAAAGAAGTTATAATAGAATAGTCAACAGAGAAATAGGTAGGGATCATTTATTGGAAAAAAGTGTGAAGTTAGGTTACGTTAAGTATTACCGAACTGAATGAGGGAAAGAATTCATGTATAGATATGAGAGCACAGATAGAGAATTGAAGCTGGGAAAAATGTGTGAAGTTAAAATGGAGTTAGGATAGCTAATTTAAAGTTAGGCTTGATTAGGTTAGCCTGAGTTAGATGAGACTGAGTTAGATTAGGCAGAATCGGTGAAAAGGTAGATTAATTAGGATATGTAGCCGTGCAAAAGTTGGGGACGAGAAGTTAGTACGATGGCAAACTGTAAAAGTGTGAGAAATTGTAAGTTAGATAGTATGGTACGAAAGATTATTATGATTTTAGTTATGAGTGAAGAATTAAGCTGTGGGAAATGCCTGTGAAATTATCAGTGTGTGAAACTGTTAGCGAAAATGATGGTAGTCAAAAGTTAGAGTGAGGAGAACAAGGTTAGCAAAACTGTGTGAATTTTGAAGTAGCTACGAGTATGTACAGTATAATTAGAATATTATCTTACGCGAGATAAAGTTAGCAGTGAGGAGGAAAAGACTGGAAAAATATGTGAAATTAGTTATATGTGTAGAGTTAAGAGTGGAGAGAGAAACTGGAAGAAATTTGTGCGAAGATGGAGTTCGCCAAGTTGAGCGCAAAAATGTTGGTAAACAAATAGGACAAGTTGAAATCCTGGTTGAAGTTAGTTACAGTGGGGAAGATAAGGATCTGGGAAGTAAGTTTGGGGAAGCTGAGAATGCTTCTTGGGGATTAAGGTGTTAGGTGTAATGAAATAAAATGTACGGGAGCAGCATAACTTAGCGTGAAAAGTTAGGAACTCAGGGATAAGTTGGAGAGCCGGGATAATCCCCTCATTACGGGGGTCTTTCCTGAGATTAAAAGATTTGTGTATCGGTAAAAGGGCTGGAAATAAGCGTTGTAATTCAGGAATTAATGAAGATTTTCTAACCCCATCACTACGACATCTCTCTCCTAGCTTAACCCTTCAGCTCAATGACGTATATTTCATTTGTTTTTGTCTACCACCAGACGATTTTATTCAGCTTAAAATATATCCCTGGCAGTGAAAAAAATAAAGCTATATTTAACTTATCCGGGTCGAAAACTCTCTCTTAATCTACGGAAAATCGACTCAGAATAATAAAATATAATAAATTGTATGTTATCGGAGCAAAGCTATAAAAAAAAAAAAAAATCTTACACCGGTAACTTAAAAAAAAGATATCAAGGCACTGAATAGGGTAAACAAGGGGTGGTTACAGGAGAAAATGAGAAAAGTTACAACAGTAGGGGTGAGGGATGTTAGAAGCAGCGTGAGTGCTGAAGTTCAGAACAGGAAGTGAGGAAGCGAGGGAAAAATTGGGTATAAGTGGGCAAGAAACACGTCTTTAGGATCAACCCCCATATTCCTAGTCTTTTTACATGCTCATAGTCATGGTATAGCCACATTCCTAGTCATACGCAAATCCACGCATCATTGGAACTATGATGATGGTACCTGGGAAGCCCACCCACTTCCGATGAATCTGCTATGAGGAGTACACCATGAATAAAATGTCAAAAACAACAAATTATTTTAGTGTAGATATGAGTGTAATGTTAAATAATTGTGAAGAAAAATGTTTAAATTTTATATAAACTCCTGGTCATGCCTAAAAGCAAAATGTTTGTGCTCTTTATGAAGATGTTGTGATACCTCCGAAAACGGGAGAAGAGACATCCAGGGTGCTGACGGACGACAACACTTCAGTATTTATCATCGACTTTATTAATAATCAGAAGGTTAGTATGAATGTCTAGGTTATTCATTTACGTTTTTTTAGCATGCTGATATAAACTTACTTAGGGGGGCCATCTGTACAGTCCTCATAAACTTAGGAAATCTATAGGCAATATCACATCATGTGAACGAAACTACAACGATTGTGGAGCCTGTTTTATGGCATATAAAATTTATATCCTTCAGAAATACAAGCGTAAAGTCTGCCTAACAAAATCTAGTATCCTACTATACCCAAACCTAAGCCTCCCTAGCCTTACTGTTACCAGTAACTATAGGTTTATGCCAACCAGCTTCAAGGTAAATCTTTTAGTGATTTGTTAATTAAAGATAAGGGATATGAGGTTATATAATTGTATTTTCGGTGGTGAGGGGGCTTTCCTACTTTGCAAAATGGCACAGCAAAATGTACATTGGGCAAAACCACAAATCATATTCTCAATCTAACCTAAGTTAACTCCCATCCTTAAGGGAAAGGCAACCTGTTTCTTTTTACAAACAGAAAAGAACATAAAATTCACTCAAACCACATCAAAAACCACCGAAAAAACATTGTTTGCTCTTTGAAAGCCAGACATGTCTGAAACAAAAATTACCCATTATTAGATTAGGTTGGGATAAATACAAATTATTGTGCTTCGTTATTGGTATCTGCTTATTACTTGAGAACAAAACTATAAAGTTTAGCCGTTGATATGGTTTATTGTTTAGATTACTTGAATAAGCTTGAGGGAAACTTGAAAGTTCATTTCCAGTATTCACTGTTGTGCACTCTGAATTGGTAATATTTAACAAGTTGCCAATATGCAGTTCAGAAATATTAGCATTATTAGAATAGAGTATAGTATAGTCCCTAAGGACTATAATGAGTCCCCATAACTTAATCTGAAATTATACTAGGTTAGGTTAGGTGAGTCATTTCCCTCTGGGGTTATGGGGTTTCATTGTGATCCTTAGGAAATATACAATATAGCCTATTAATGGTGCTAATATTCCTGAACTATGTTTTGGCAACTTTTAAAAATTTACCTTTCATTATATCACAAACCATATCAACTTTCACACCAGATTCCAAATCATTCATTTATTCATTCATTGCCAGACGCCATGTATCCCAAACGGGGTGGACAAGGGCTCAGAGTTAATTGTTTTACAGGGAGGGGCACTAATCCTCCACCAACCCTACTTGACACGTAGGGAGAACGTTATGCCAACAGCATCTGGTGTTCCCAGGCGGTCACCCATCCAAGTACTAACCAGACCCAACGTTGCTTAACTTCGCTGATCGGACGGGAAGCGGTGTACTCGACGTGGTATGGCTTAATTATTATTAAAACCTTTACCCTTTCCCACTTTTCAGAATGGCTGATTATCACCATTATATACACCAACTTGAGGAGATAGCCAATTGGGAAGAGGTGAATGCAAGGCGCACACGCAGATTTGTTCGAAGATGAGATCCCTTTCTTTGTACTCAGACAAAGAATTCTTGGAGAGGTACAGGCTTTCTAAAGCGTGTGTCCGTGATCTCCTCGAGAAAGTACAGGAGCAGCTACCAACTTCCAATAACAGAAGAGGTAAATAAGGTGTCGTAGAAACACCTCTTGGTAAATGTTTAGAAGTACACAATCATCTTTTTTTCAGAAAGCATGATTATTCCTTGACTTTTTTGTGTTTCAGATTTGGCAGAAACCACCAACTCTACCCTAACCTAACCCAACTAACTAAACTTAACCAAGCCTGACATAATCTAGAATTTGGGTGGGCAGGTACATGTGTATGAGTTTGTGTAATGTTTTAGATGAAACTCCCTATAACAACCTTTATACATACATCCTTTTAAACAATTTTCATTCCCCATCCATTCCACATGTCCAATACACAGTATATAATACATATATATATATATATATATATATATATATATATATATATATATATATATATATATATATATATATATATATATATATATATATATATATATACAGTAATCCCTCCAATATCCAAAGTAATAGAGCCATAGGCATGTCCAGATAGTGGTCCTGTCCGGATATTGGGTCCCAGCCTTCTGGACTTGTACTTAGGGACCCTAACTCAGAAAAACACCAACACAACTCCCTCTGGACATGCATAGCACCTATTTAAGACCCAAATCACACCAATAAGAGACATACAGGACTGAAATAAATGCAAAAGAACCAGAGAATGAGGTTTTAGAGGTGAGTTTATACAATATTAAACATTCTGGGTACTTACAAGTCCCTGGGTGGGAAAAAAAAGTCGGATTTTTTTCGACTTTTTTTTTTTTTATGGGAAGAAATTCAAGTTAGGTTGCTGATGCTGATGCTCATGAAATAATATGCAGTAAGACTGTTCTTCACCACGTACTTTCATCTGAGCGGCATAACCACCAGCAGGCATAATTGTCAGTCATCACAAACGTTAGGCAGCATAATCGTCTATCACCATAAACGTTAGCCAGTGTAATCGTCATCACCATAAACGTTAATCAGCATAAACGTCTGTCACCATAAAGGTTAGTCAGTATAACAGTCAGCAACCATAAACGTAGCCAGTAAAACCGTCCGTCACAACAAACGTCATCCAGCACAACCGTCAACTGACATAACCAAGAGAACAGTAAAACGTAAAGCCTAGTATTTTCTTGTGTGTTCCAAATATAAATAAATAAGTCCAGTTGTCAATTGACGTTACTCCAAGACCACTGAGTCACTTCACACTCTGTTCAGTTCAACTCCAATCATTCGTTCTTTTATGTAACTTCAGCCTTGGTCAGAACAACATACAAGTCTCTGCTTTACATCTTCACCATCTCCCCTTGTGTATCCTCTGTCTGAACACCACACGAGGTTATGTCCAGTTCTGTCATACATAAATGGCTGAGATACGGATATTAGGTACACAGGATTTTGAATGGTAAAAGTATCTGCGCCCAGTGTCATTGTCGTTGAGAATATATTGGATATTAGATGTGGCCTGTCATCGAGAATAAGGTTCCGGGTCTTGTTCAAGGAGCATGTGGGTGTTATGAGGGGGAAACGTGAATGATAAAGTTACGATACATAAGATAGACGTAGAAACAGAAGACAGGTTGGTAGATACAAAAAATGTTGACGGAAAGAGAGAAAAATATACAGACAGAGCAAAATCACGTTCTGTAATAATTTTTCCTCCTTTGTATTCTGGTATACCATAAGGTTAATGCTTTGTCTCCCGTTCATCACTTAGCGAAAGACAGTGTTACTTTATTCCGCCATCCACATATTATGTTACATGCCTGTTACCTAAGCACACACACACACACACACACACACACACACACACACACACACACACGTGTGTGTGTGTGTGTGTGTGTGTGTGTGCTTAGGTAACAGGCATATAACATAATATGTGTGTGTGTGTGTGTGTGTGTGTGTGTGTGTGTGTGTGTGTGTGTGTGTGTGTGTGTGTGTGTTCCACAAGAAAGAGCAAGACAGTGAATCCCAGCACAATAGCAGAGACTGGTGTATGGCTAATAAGTCGCCTCTACACACAACCAAAGGACGTGGCCACAATAAGGGGTCCCGGATATGACAGGGAGCTTACAGAGATCACATCCCTTTGTTCCTCCTTTGAACTATACCTTCGATACTTCCTCTTCCACATTTGATTCCTTTCCACTTCCTTTCTACCCTTCATGAACACATTCTCTACCTTCAGTAGCTTCTTCATATCTGTAACTTCAGTATATATTGCCTTTACTTTCCGTACCCTCTCCTTTCTACTTTCAAAAACGCATTCGTTATATTCAAATATTTCTTTTTTCTACCTTCCAAAACATGTTATATACCTGCATTACTTTTTTCCACTCCCTCTGCCTTCAATACGAACCTCCTTCTCTACTTTCAAAAAGTTTTCCTTTACCATCAGTATTTCTTTATCAACATTCTACAGTCTTCCCCCATTCACTGCTCCATTTTTCTCCTTCAGCCCTCATATTCCCCTAAACTCCGTGTTCCCCGACGTCCATTTACAACTCAGCATTCTCTCCCTACATCTTATTAAATACTAGCGCTTCGCACCCTACCAAAGACTGTCTTCCCGTACCCCACCTACATCTCCTCAGACGCCCACTTTCCCGTACCCCACCTACATCTCCTCAGACGCCCACTATCACTCCATATCTCACTAACTGCTGTCTCTCTTCCCACTCCCCATGCCACCAAACACTAGCCTCCCACACCACCACCCCACGTTCCATTAAGTAGTGTTTTCCTTAGCCTCTTTCTACTTCACATCTTACCAGTGTCTTTCTCCCTGCTCCGCAGCACACCAAACTCTTTCTCCTCAAGCTTTCCCCATTTCCCATATCCAAACAACAAACACACTCTTCCCCCGCCCCCACATACCCCTACCCTACATCCCACCAAGCACTTCCCCCTCACACCCTTCTTACTCATCACATCCCACTTCCCTCTTCACGTTCCCATACCCCACATCTCACCAAGCATTTTTTCCCCCTCACACCCTTCTTCCCCACCACATCCCACTTTCTTCCCCCTTCACGTTTCCACCTCGCATTCCACCAGTCACTCCCCGTCACACCCTTTTCCCCACAATATTCCATCTCCTTTCCCTTTCATGTTCCCACCTCACATCCCAACAACACACTCCTGCCCCCACTCCCCACACCCCGACACCCCACCCTCCATCCGCATCTAATCTAACCCTAGAGTATCCGACAAGTGCCTCTTAGGATAATAATTCTAGGGAAGTTGCTGATCTGGAAGTATTAACTGTTGTAATGTTGTAATGTCCCTTTGAGAGGCATCCTTAGATAATACTTCCACGAACACTGTCATCCTAAACTGTATGTCTAAATTTCTTCTTTATCGAACCTTTAACCCCTCCTGTGCGATGACACTTGTAGTTATTCTTCTCTTGCTGGCACCTGATGATTTTATTGTCTCAGGGTGGACGTCTCGAAGTGAAGGGCTTAATTGAGACTGTGTCCAGCCCCCTCACTGTGAGAGATCTTTCCTAAGCAGTATAACGTCGTACTGAAAGGGTTGGACTATCATTCATATTTCTGCCACCGAAGCTAAGTTATGCGTTTTGCCTCTTCACAATAATGATGGCTTTCTGTGTCTGTGGCACTCCCAGAAGATTTTGTTCAACTAAGAGGGAACCTCTTCTGCTCGCTGAAGGATTTACCTTTCCATTTCGAATAGTCTTTCCTGAAGTGGATCAAGGAGCTGGATATCTGTGAGCTTTCTCAGTACCATAACCCCCTCCCCTCCGGTACTAATGTGAATCGCGTATGGACTGCCTGTGATGATATTCAAATTAACAACGATATTAAAAGTAATACAAAATGATTGACAGTTTTCTTACAACAAAAAATGTGAAATGCGTATGTCTGCCTCGGCTGTATTATTATTATCATTCAGTATATGACTGAGGCAATTCGGGTAGTCACTACAAGGGTAATTACCAACAAAATGCCAGCGGCTGCTATTTAGTGAATATTTTAAGCGACGTAATGGCTTTCGATATGATAGCTCTGTCTCTCTCTCTCTCTCTCTCTCTCTCTCTCTCTCTCTCATTGTCTTTGTTCCCGGCTTGTTTTTCCCTTCACATCCTCTCCTTTCCCATCATTTTCACCGCGAAAGGCAAGAATATTGTGTTCGTCTCTGAGTATTTTTAAGCGTCTGACGTAAGTTTTGTGTTTGTGTCTGTCTGTATGTGCTTGCCTACGAACGTCTATTTGTCTTTTATTTTTGCTGTTTTTCATTATTGTTTTGTTGTAATGGGCACGTGTTTGTTCATGTGACTCCAGTGTGTGTACTTTCATATAAATAAAATTTGGGTGTGTGAATGACTATACTGTGAAGTAATAATAACAATAATAATTACAACAACAGCAACAATAATAATAATAATAATAATAATGATGATGATGATGATGATGATGATGATGATGATTCCTTTTTAAATTAAGCAAGCTGTCTTATGGCTGAAAATATAACTGTATTTCTTAGGGCAGTGTTCTGTAAATAGTTAAGTGCCTCCTTCCCCCTCCTCCCCAGTGGGGCTTGTACTATGGGCAAAGTGGGCGCAGACTCACGGTAAAATATTTAGACAGAAGCTAAAAAAGTTTGGATTTTTGCTGAGAACGACCTCAGAGGAGTATTTACGTTTATCTCTTGTTTCGTAATTCCTAATCTTAACCCTCTTTTGGCAGTATTGCACAATTTCCTGCTCTTCCTCACCATTCACTCGCTACCCGTCGTCATGCTCACTACCCCTCCCCTCCTATCCCTCCACTCCCCTCCACTACCTTCTCCCATACCTGTCACTGACTCTTCACCAATTCCTTCACACACCACTCACTCTCCAGCCCTATCTTTCCTCCCCATTCACCTTAAATCTCTTCCCTCCCTCACCACTCACCACCACTTTCCTGTCCTCCCCAGCAACTGGCTCCTGTTCTTTCCCCTACCTCACCACCTCTCCTTTCCCTCTTCACTCCTAATCTCTCCCCTCCCTCACCACTCACTCCACTCCTCGTCTCCTTCCCCCACCACTCATTCCCTACCCTTCCCTTCCCCTTCCTTGCCATCCACTCCCCAGTCCCGTCACTTCCAGTACTTCCCTCATTTTTTACTCTCCAATTCTACCCTCCCGCGGGACTTCACCCCTCCGTTCTCCCCGCCCCCCCCTACCACTTAACTCTTTGAACATTTTTACTCTCGTTTCGTGACAAAAAATGTTGGCCAGATTTTTAGCCAGTTTTTGTGAACATTACCATATATTTTCCCCTCGGCTGGGAGGAGGATATATGAATATTGAACACCGGGGGGAATGAAGCGTGAGGGGTGAGGGGTGAGGGGAGTGACGGGTGAGGGGCGAGGGTAAGTTGGTGGTGAGAAAGGGAGAGTTGGAAATGAGGGATAAGGAGTGAGGGATGATGGGTGGGGGATGGGGTGGGAGTTGGAGGGTGAGGGGAGTGACGGGTGAGGGGCGAGGGTAAGTTGGTGGTGAGAAAGGGAGAGTTGGAAATGAAGGATAAGGAGTGAGGGATGATGGGTGGGGGATGGGGTGGGGATGGGAGTTGGAGGGTAGATTGAGGGACTGGGGATGGGGTGAGGGGTCAGGGATGGCTTCAGCCAAGGCCTATTCTGAGAGTAGATCCAGTATACCACACTCCATCACATGTCACCATTTCGATATTAATACTCACCGACCATATTGAATCTATGCACTGCCAGCCACAGGTAACATCAGTGACGGACAGGAGGCAATAATATGGCCACACAGCACAGCTAACTGATAACTGTCCTTTATTTTCGTGCTGGTTAACGGCGATATAAGCTCGTACATGGTTCAGCGCCTACTTCATATATCTGCCACGTCAGACGATTTTACTGACCACTGGGTAACCTCTGACATCCATGGGTTAAAATCTCGCTTGACTGGCCTATTCATCGTCAAGTATGTACTTTAATGTTTTATTTTTCCTTCTGCCAAACGGTTTTATTCAGCTTTGGAAAAAAATGGCCATTCATGGGTTTAAATTTCTTTGGATTTACCTGACTGTGATCAGCCACGTACTTTAGTGTTATATTTTTGCTGTCACCATAAAATTCTATTAGGCTGTGGGAAACTTTGGACCTCCCAGATGTTGAGGGCGAGGGTAAAGGTCATATTGTGGGGTCATGGTTGGAACTTGTCTGTATTTTAAAGATATTTTAGATTCAAGCATTTGTGTCATTTGTCACGTTTATTTCGTGTAGATTCCGCGTATGTTTCCTTTTTTTCTATTCTAACTGCCATATTAATTATGTTAGTCTCATCGACAGTCTCTCTCTCTCTCTCTCTCTCTCTCTCTCTCTCCTTCCTTTCATCCCCTTTAATTGTATTCTGTGACCTTCATTCTCCATCCGTTCCCCTTTTATCCTTTCCCCTCTCCCTCTCTAGTTCTCGTCCCTCATGAATCTCCCTTTCATACCGGTATACTTTTCCTCCTCTCTCTGCTCTGAAATTTGTCCAATGTCTTCCTCATTCGACCTTCACGTCTTCCTTCTCTCATAAGTCTTCTTTCCTCTCTGTTCTCTCTTTTTAAACAGTCTTCTACATTTTTTCTTTTTTCTTATGATTCCCAAGCTTCATTACCTCCGCTTTGTTTTTTCGTAGTCTCTCTTTCTTTACTATTTGTTGCTGTCCTCTCTTCTCTTCTTGTTCCTCTTCCTGTCTCCTTTCCTTCTTTCTTTTCTCCCACATTTCTCTTTGCTCGTCCCCTTCTTCTTTTTTTATTTTTCATATTTCCATACCTTCTTTTTTCTCCATTTCTGTTCTGTTTCTCTCTCTATATCTGTCTTTGCTATCTCTTATTTTTACCATTTATTTCTCTCCTGCTTTCCTTTTGTCTACTCTTCTCTCTCCTGTGCCTCTTATATTTTACAATTTCCTTTGTTATTATCCTTTCTTGCCTCCCTCTTCTTTTCTACCTCTCTCTCATTTTACCCTCTTTCTCTCTCTCTCTCTCTCTCTCTCTCTCTCTCCTTTGCATCCATACTCTTCAATTTCCTTCCTCCTCAAAGTTCCTCCCGTCCTTTCTCCCGCCCCACCGGCCCCATTTCCCTTTCACTAAATAACAATGGCAGACTTCCTCCTTTTGCCTCTGTTTATCTCCCTTGCCCCGCTGAGAGAAGGGGAGAGGAGGAGAGGGAGGGAAAAATATGTTGAAGCAAAAGGTGTGGGTAGTGAGGGAAGGGGAGGGAAAGGAAAGGTGGGTGGTGAGGGAAGGGGAAAATGTGTGGGGAGAGTAGGGGGGGATGTGTAGTTGGGAAGGCGAAGGTTTTAGGGATGGGATGGGAGGGGGTGTTTGTGGAGAAGGGAAGGAAGGGTGAGAGGAGAAAGAATGAGGAAATGTGTGAAAAAGAGGGGGGGGGAATGTGTGTGGGGAGGGGAAAAGAGGGTAAGTTGAGAAGGAAGAGGAGGGTGCTTGAAGAGGGAATGGGAGGGCGAGGGGAGGGTGCGTCGGAAGAAAAGGGTTTGTGGAGAGGTGAGAGTGTGTGGGGACAAGTGAGGTGAATGTGTGTGGGGAGGGTAATGTTTGTGGAGAAGGGAGGCTGCCTGGAGAGCGAAGGGTGTCTTAGGAGGGGAAGGTATGTGGGAAGGGTAGAATGTGTGGAGAGAGGAAGAGAGGATGTGTTAGGATGGGGAGAATATGGAAACGGGAAGGTATTTGGTAAAGGAAGAGTACTTGAGGGAGTGAGAGTGTATGGAAACTTGAGAGTGTGTGAGAAAGGGTGAATTATGGAGAAGGAACTTTAGATTTGGAGGGTATAGGAAGGTACCGTATGTAGAATCCTCTTCATTCTCGTGCGCTGCTGTGAACGTTTAGTTCAGTCGGTTCCTTGAGAATGGGACTGTTGTGCATGAGACTTTGGATTCTGACTCTATTGCCTTTGGAGGGGGAAAATGTTACAGGCTATGAACCTGCTATTTTCAATTTTCTTCTTTCGTTTTCGTTTTCTTTTTTTCACTACGGAAAGAAAGGAGGAAAATAAAGAAGTGCGTGGAAAGGGAAGGGGAGTGGGTATCAGGAGAGCTGTTGAAGATGTAGTGGAAAATTTGGGGTGTATGCATGTATTATCAATGTATGAAAGGAAGAGCCCAAGACTGAGGGCATGTAATACTTTGTTCCTTCCAAAGATAACTGAACCAAAAAAAAAAGCCAAGCTCGAAACAGTTTGTCCCGAGATTCTTGGACACTTTGCCTTCAAGAGACTGGAGATCATAGACAGTAGGAAGGACAGCAGAGGAGAGAGTGATGAACAGAATGTAGTATACGTGGTAAGGAGGGAGGAGGATATGAGGAAAGGTAAAGTGTGTCTGATGACGGAGAATGAAAGGAAAATATTTTGTAAGGAGGGGAGATAATGGGAGTGGGAAGACAGGGCAGCGAGTGTGGAGAGATGAGGGAATAGAAGGGAAGTGGGAGGGGAGGGGAAGGATGAAGAAAGTGGGAAGCGGAATACAGGGAGAGAGCCGGAATGTGGGCAGAGAATGTGGGCACAGAACAGGGGAGAGAAGGGAAGATGAGTGAGGGGAGTGTTAGCCGGGGGGAGAAGAGGGAGTGTAGGCAGGGAAAGATATGTACTGTTTCCAGCTGGTACATAAGGAAGGCACGAGGAGGGGATACTGGGGGAGGAGGGGGAGAGGAGGAGGTTCCAACTTAGGAGAAGGGCTACACATTTGGAGGACGCTCTGGATGATGGGTTCGAGCCCCACCGACTGCCTCTGAGTTTGTCGGATGGAAGCTCACTAGTTAACGCCAGACCTCATCAGTCGTATAACCAAACCTACACCATGCCACTGTCTACTTCAACTGTCCTCTATTTCATCGTCTGTGGTTTGTCTCCCTCCTGCCTTCCTAACACCCCAGTGACACCACCCTTTAACATGGGGAAGGGGAGAGTGCGTGGGCAGGGATGGGGGAGGAAATGTGTGCCGGAGGGATGGGAGGAGGTTTAATCAGATGGGGAAGGCAAGGGGTGTGGGAAGGGGAGGAGGAGGAGAGTTAGTGAGTGCTGGGGGTTGGGATGGGAGGAGAGGGGGTGAGAGCAGAGGGGTAAGGGAGGAGAGGGGAGGGAGTGGTCAGTGGTCTTATATTAAAGAATATATCCAGGCCGCAGTGCAGCCGCTGTTAAGGGGTCCACGGGTGGGGGACGAAAAGGAAAAGAATTCTTTGTAGATAAACTTCATAATTTTGAAGAGAATAAAGTAGAGTTAATTACACACACACACACACACACACACACACACACACACACACACACACACACACACACACACACACACACACACACACACACACACACACACACACACACACACGCAGGACATAAACATACGAGTATATTTGTATCTACGGTATTTTTTTCTCTCTCTCTTTATATATATATATATATGGTAGTCCATAAAAAGCACTCCAGTGGAAACTTACCTGATGGTGTCTTACGCGGTGTGGGCGCGGCTTAGAGTAGTGTTGTGGGCATGAGTGTGGCAGTAGGAATTGCAGTATGAATAAATGATGCGAGATAAACATTGATAACGCTGAATAAGCCGTCCGTCCAACACACGGGAAACTGTTTGGCCGAGTGGAAGAGGGGCCGTTCGAAATGCACCACCCAATGTACGAATATACTGTATGTTCTGTTTCTGTCAGACACGTTTTTCTGTTTAGGTATTTTGTTATGCAGCCAGACGATAGTAGTTAGGTGATGAGACCGCCGGGGACTTATCCGCCTACCTGTATCTATCTCTGTCTGTCCATTTATCTCTTCCATCTGTCTATCTCTCTATCTATCCATATAGGCTACCTACCCATCCATCCTTGCCTATCTGTCTATAAACCTATCTGTTTGTCTATCAATCTATCTATCTGTCGGTCAATCCGTCTGTCTCTCCATCCATCTTTCCATTTATCCATTCATCCATCCATCCATCCACCCATCCATCCATCCATCCATCCATTTATATATTTATCTATCTATTGTCTGTTATCAGTCATCCATCTCTCTAGACATCTGTCTATCATCCATCCATCCTTCTATCTATCATCCATCTAACTATCTCTGTCTATCTCTCTGTCGCCTGTATGTCTATTTATCTATCTATCTGAATCCATCTGTCTATCAATCTGACTGTGTCTGTCTGTCTGTCTGTCAGTCTATCTATTTACTTATCTATCTTTCTTATCTGTCTCTATGGGTGTCTGTCGGTCTATCTATATATCAGTCTGTCATACGAGGGGTGATTAGAAAGAAATGACAGTGAGTCCATAAACTTTTATTAGCATGAAGAACTATCAAACTATGACTCACATTCCTTCAAAGTACTCCCCTCAAACCTCTATGCAGCATTCCATTCTCTTTCTCCACTTCATGAAGCAAGCGTGGTACTCTGAAGACAGTATACTTCGGAATTCTGAATTGACGGTCCGTGCCAAGTCTTGGATGCGATGAAATTGCTTCCCAGCGATGGCAGATATAATTTTTGGAAACAACCAAAAGTCACAGGGAGCCAGGTCAGGGGAGTAGGGTGGGTGGGGGAGCAGAGTTATACCTTGTTGTTCCAGGTACTGCATAGTGAGGCGAGCTTTGTGAGGTGCAGCATTGTCATGGTGCAGCAAAAGGCGAGACCGACGGCGGGTTGGTGCGGTGTTGGCCTTGTGTTCCAAGACTTGTGGAGGGACCTGGTCTGTGTAGTATTGGGCTGTGATAGTGGAATTTTCAGGCATCACATCCACGATATATTGGTCCTTGAGAATTGAAAAAGATGGTGAAAAGGCGCTTCCGGCTGCGAAATCCTTCCTTCAAAATCTGAGGTCGAGGGTCTTCATCGCCCAACCACACCATGTTTGACTGCTTGTCACGGGTTGTGAAGAATGAAATCCAACACTCATCTCCAGTAGCAACATCTGAGAACCGTTTTGGACCATTTGGTTCAAATTCAGCAAGCCAGACACGACAAATCCTCACCCGTTCAGCCTTTTGCTCATCAGTCAACAAATGGGGTATCCATCGACAACACTTCTTCCTCAGGTGTAATTATTCATGCACGATGTCATATGCACTCCCATAACTGATATCAAGCTCCAAGGCTAAGAACCTAAGAGTTACAGTTGGATCCTCGTCAATGATGGACCGTGCACGGACAGTTGTTGCTTCGGTCACGGATGTCCGGGGGCGTCCAGAGCGTTGTTCATCTTTCAATTCAGTTTTTCCTGCTGTGAAAGCACGAATCCAGCGGGAAACAGTTTCCAGGGAAGGAGTAGTGTCTGGATAAACTTGTAATAATTCCCCTTGAATCTCTGTTGCTTTCTTTCCCAGTTTCCACCTCGTAAAAATGTAGAACCTGCAGCCTTCTTTCGAGTAATCCATGTTTCTGGCCAGAGAGCAAAAACAAGAGTGAAGCATTCACTCACAACAATAAAACAAGAAAAGTCAGGCATACGGCGACAAGTTCAAACTCGTAAGGACAGGCAACTCTGCACTCTCCTTGCTCCCCTACCTCCCATCATTCAAGGTTTTCATGTTATAGCACGCACTGTCATTACTTTCTGATCACCCTTCGTATGTGTTTGTCTGTCTATCTATATTAGTCCATTAATATCTTTTTCTATATATCTGTATCTTCACCTATAACGATGAACCTATCTATGTCTATCTATCTATCAGTCTATCCGCCCATCCATCTATCTATTTATATAAACCGAGATAGATATGACTCGAAAGAAAGTTGAAAACAGAAGAAAACCGAGGTCAAACTTCAGCCATGTTGACCTGCTTTGACCCTCAGAATTTTAAAGGGAACAGGTCATATTCTCGACCCGAGGAAGATTACAGCAAAGCGAAAGTCAGCGAATATTAAGGATGGAGGAAAGAATTTTAAGTATATTGAATTTTAAAGTCATATTAATCTAAGGAATACTACGACAAAATGGAACTCTGGGAATACTGAGGGAGGAAGGCTGATTTTAAGTTGGTGAAGACAAGGGAATGATCTTGTGGGTAATTATGTCTAGTGGAAAGATGGAATGACTGAGTATGGTGTACTTTCTCTCTCTCTCTCTCTCTCTCTCTCACACACACACACACACACACACACACACACACACACACACACACACACACACACACACACACACACACACACACACACACACACACACACACACACACACACATACACACACACACACACACACTCACACACACGGATATCGCGTGTGTGTAGGACATAGACTCTCTTTTCCTTTCCCCCTCCACCATCAACCTCCCCTCTCTCTTCCTAACCAACCTTCAACTTTCCCTACCACCTTTCAACCTTTTGTCCTCTCGCTCTTTCTCCCACACCTCTCCATCTTTCCTCTTCACCTCCCTCTCTTCTTCATCTCCATCCCTCTCCCTCTTACATATCCTTCCCCTCCCCTCTCTACATTAATTCTTCATTTATCAGTTTATCCCATTTATAAAACTCCTCTATCCACATCTTACCCTTCAACCTTCCGCTCCTCTTCATGTGAGCACACCTCACTGTCCTTCCCTTCTCTTCCCTACACTTCCCATTCCTTCGCCTACACCTTCCCTTCCTTCCCCTACACCTCCCCCTCCTTTCTCTGCTCCTACTCCTTCCTTCCCTTTCTACGGTTCATTAATTCTCCATTCGTCTTTACTCCCATTGTCTCCTCGTCTTCCGTTTTTCCATCCACACTTCCTGCTGCTTCTTCCTCCTCGCCCACCGCCTCTTGGCCTTTCCTTATTAGCAACAGCAGTTACTGTATTTTGTTCATGCAACGGGTCCTCTTTATTTAGTCAGTTTCTCTTCTAGATTTACATGTTCTCTATAATCATCTAAATGTCCGTAAACAAGGTGTTAAATATAATCAGAGAGTTATACGGTTTATCGGAAATGTTCGAAATATTCCTAAATAAAAAAGTGCCAGTGATGCAGTTTGTGAAGTGGGAAGACATGCCTACTCTCTCTCTCTCTCTCTCTCAATCTCTCTCTCTCTCAACTTCTTCGCTTTTTCCTTCCCTCCTCCCATTTCGCATTTCTCTCCGCCCACTTCCCTCCACCCACTTCTTCTCTCCCACCCTTGTCCTGTGATGGATCTTGAGCCAAAATCTCAGCGTCGGCGGGTCGCATTTCACACTCAGGCAGTTACTTCCCTCTCTCATCTTTTTCTGTTTTTTTTCTTTCTCTTCAATTTTCTCTTTCTGTCCCTCGTATCTCGCATTTTTATTTCCCCTGCCGTTATTTTTTATCCTTCCTTATTTCTTCCTGCCCCAATGATCTTTTTTTTGGCTTCCTCTTCTTGTGTCTTTATTTTTTCCGTCTCTCTTCCCTCACGCCTTATTGTATATTTATTTTTCTCATCAAATTCTTTTTCTGCTAGTCTTTTTTCTCACTTCTTACGTACCTGCAATTCCCTCAGTTTTCTTTTCCCTTCCGTCTTCTTTGTCACCACCTTCTCACATTCGTCTTTTGCTCATCTTCATTTGTCTTTGTCATTCCTTCTTCTCTCTCACAAAGCCTCTTAATTTTTTCTTCTCTTTCATTTTTTTTTCTTTCCTTCCTTTTCATTTCTCCTGCCCTCCTACATTTTACCTCTCCCAGCACATTCAATTTTTACGGTTATTCTGTCTGTCTGTCTCTGTCTCTCGGTCTCTGTCTGTCTGTCTGTCTCTGATTATTTCACTCTCTTTTCTTTTTGCTCATTTTTATCCATCCCTTTTTTCATTTGCCTTCTTCCTCTCATTTTTCCGGTCCAGCCTTTTCACCCCAACCCTTCCATTCGGCTTTCACACGCTTCTATTTCTTGCCTTCATTTCGGCCGACCGCTGTCTCTCATTCATATTCATCCTAACCTTGTTTCCGCTACAGTATGTTTAATGAAGTAGGTAGAATACACAGAAAAAGAAGAGAAAATGTTAAGCACAAAAGTAAGAGATCACACCTAAAAAAAAAAGTAAATCATTTCGAGGTTATCTGCTCCATTTTACAGGATGATAAGTAGGAAATTAACGCGTCTTAAGTGAACTCAGTGTTAGTTTATAATTGCTTCTACCAGTCAGTTTGATAAAGCAAGGCCTCTCGTATTGAAGGTGTTATTAATGCTACATCTTACCACTCCAGTTCATATTTCTATCCTATGGTAAATATAATCGACGGGGAGTGGCTAGAGTAAAGGAAAAAGACGTCCCAGCGCTCAAAGCTTCCATTCATAGTCCCTACTGTTTTGTTTACTCAAGTTCCTCGTCTCCGTATCTGCCTAACCTGCCTCACCGTCATTCAGTAAATCCTCTCCTATCCTACTTCAGTTCACGCTTCATATCCTTCAGACAGACTTTATCACCGGAACCTTTTTTTTTTATTCTGCTCTCTCATTTCTCTTTCATCTCCTTCCCACTCACTCCACTCCTATTATCCCTTGGACGGCGTGAGTGGGGAGAGTGGTGGGGAGGGGGTAAACAGGGCATCTTGGCTGTATCTTTTTTATTCACGTAGTTTCACAGATTTATTTTTAGTGATGTGCGCTATCTCCTTTATTCCTTCCTATTAGTTGTCATTGTTCTCTCCTCCTTCCCATTTTTCTTCTTCGTGTCGCTTGCTCTTCATAGGTCTATTCTTCGTCTCTATTTTCATCTTCCTCCAACGCCCCTTCCTTTCCCATTCTTTCCTCCCTCCCTTTTCTCCTTTCTATTTCGTCCTCGCTCCCTCCCATCCTCTATTTTACCTCTTCCATATAGACTTCTCCCTCCTCCCTGTAACCTCATTACTTCCCATGTACTCCTTCTGCTTCTTCTCTCTCTATTCCCTCTCTCCTCCCTATACTCTCATCTCCCCTTCTTCCCTAATCACTCATCCCCCCTTCTTCCTTCCATCCCTTTTCCCTCATACTGCCATTTACCCTGCTTCTCCATTCTCTTATCCTCCTATTCTCCATTTCCACCCTATTCTTCTCTACCTCCCTGAGTTCTCCTCCTTCCCTGTTCGCTCTTTCCTCCCTGGTTCCCATTTTTCCCTTTTATCTCTTCTCCTTGTATTCCCCTTCCTATCTTCTCTTCTTTTTCCTCACTTTCTTCCTCCTTATTCTATCCTTCCTCACTGTTCGTCTCATTTCTCCTCGGCGGCTGCCACCACTGCTACCACTGTCACCATCATCAATACCACTGCCATCAACATATTTATCATTATTACCAATAATTCAACGACCATCACTACCACCACCTCTACAGCCATCATTACTACAGGCAACATCATTATCATAAAATATAATCACCAGCACTGTCACCACCACTATCATTGTCACCACCACCACCACTACTGAAATTTTCGTATACCTTTTTCAGAAACACGATTCAGCCCTGATTACCTGACAGCAAGTACTAGCTCGTCAGCGATAATGATAATCCTAATATTATGATTCTCTTTGGCCAAACGGAGGGTCGTGGGTAGGGACTGACACTTTAAATTGCGATAACTTCCCCGTGTTATTAAAATGCGTGTGTGGGGGTGGGGGATACAGCTGCAGGCAGGGATAGACGCAGGCCGCAGCTGTGTTATCGCTGTTGTTCCCTGCAGTAGTATCGACACAGTACAGCGGCGTAGATTAAGAGCTATGGGGTTGTACCGGGTATGATGGGTACGGATTTTGTGTGTGTGTGTGTGTGTGTGTGTGTGTGTGTGTGTGTGTGTGTGTTCCAAATATGAGCTTACCGAACCTATACTGCATATGGTTCCGTTTTACTCTCAGCATATTATTTTGCTGGATGCAGTAAATGTACTAGCGCGTCTGTGGTCATAGCCAGCACACACACACACACACACACACACATTGGGAAGTACGATAAACTCTGAACTGTACCCATAACTCTATACGCATCGTCTGGAACAAGAAGATAAAGGAAAAAGAGTGAGGGGAAGAAGAGGGGTGCCCATAAATACACAAACCTCCCCTGCAAAAAGAAAATGGTGGAAGGGAAGTGTACCTCTGTCCATACGTCGCCTGGAAAAAACAAGATAAAGAAAATAACGTGAGGGAAGGAGAGAGAAAAAGATAAACTCTGGCCGTAACTCAGCATACGTCAAGTCGCCTAAGAACGTGCCCATAACTCTACATACGCCCCCTGGGGAAAGAAAGAAAGAAAAAAAAAGACTTGGTCCATACGTCGCCTGGAAAATGGAGAGAGAGAGAGAGAGAGAGAGAGAAGGAAGAACTCTGCCCACACCTCTACGTATGTCTCCAGCAAAAAAAGATCTATGTTTCCTTGTCTCTTAGAATATCGTGAAAGTTGTCAGAGAAGAGAAGGGTGAACAGTGTACGTCGCCTGGAGGATAGGAGGAAAAAAAAAAAAAAACGAGAGTAAGATGGAAAAATGATATTTAAAAAGTGTGATTGTGCACATTATCCTACCTACGTTGTATGAAAAAAAAGTGACAGGAAAAATGAAGGAGTTTGCCTTTAAATTTGCGTACATCGCGCGGAAGACGATAGCTAAAGAAAAGGAGCAAAAAAAGATACTGAAGAAATAGAAGGAAGGGAGTGAAAAAGAAGTGGTCTGCTTATTGCCACATACGTCACCTGGAAGAAAAGAGAGGAGAAAAATGTGTGAAAGTAAAAGAAGCTCCAAGACTTATAAGAACTGTGCTTTTATCCCTGCATACGTGGCTTGGAAGAAATGATAAAAAAAAAAAAGTGAGGTAGCGAGAGAAAAAAGCGAATCATTCCCATAACCCTACATACGTCGCCTGGAAGAAAGAACAAAATATGAGGTAGGGAGAGAACAAGGAGAAATGTGTCTATAACTTTAAATACGTCACCCGGAAGAAAGAAGTTAAAAAAAAAGCATGAGAGAATGTGAAAGAAGTTGCAAATGGAAAAGAATAAATGTGCCAATAGCTCTGCATACGTGGCCTGAGAGACGGAAGATAAAGGAAACTTCGTGCTGGGTGGAAGGTGCTGAGGTTGGGTTAGGCGGCTCCCAGGCTGGTACGAGTAGAGAGTAACGTCGGAAGGCGAGGGCTAAGGCGGGGGACTCCAGCCACTTACACCCATAAAATTTGTACCTAAGAACTTTTGGCATGAGGATGGTACTGGTGGGGATGCTGGGGCTCGGAGCAGTGGAGGGGATTATGATGGTGGTAGTGGGGAATATGGTGATGGTGGTGGGGATGGGGTTTCGGCAGGGATGATGGTGGTGAGGCTGGGTAGGATAGGGGTGATGGTGATGGTGACTGAGATGATGACAATGGTGGCTGGTGTGGAGAGATGGTGATAGTCATGGGATGGTTATTTGCCCTGGGAGATGGGTATGGTTAGTGGTGAGGGTATTGGTGGTAGGGGTATAGCTGTGATGGTGGTGGTAATGCTGGTGGTGTGGTGGGTGACGGTGAAGTGGTGGTGGTGATAGGAATGGGGGGGATAGTGATGGAGATAGTGACAAGAGTTGTGGTGGTGGTGGTGGGTGGTGATAGCATGGCGATGGGGATTGAGTGACGATGATGGAGATGGTAGGGGTGGAGTTGGACATGTAGATGATGGAGGTGGTGGGCAGTGGTAATGGTGGGGTTAATGAAGGTGTGGCAGGTTGTAGTGGTGATGGTGGCGTGAAGTAGTGTTGGTGACGGCAATGAAGAGTGGTGTTTGCGAGGATGTCGAGGCTGGTGATGGAGATGGTGGTGGTGGGGAGTGGTGGAGGTGGTGGGGAGTCCGGGCAGAGAGAAAGAGAGAGAGAGAGAGAGAGAGAGAGAGAGAATCATCATAATTCACTTCTCATTAAAGCTAGGTGCGTGAGAGAGGGGACGCAGTGAGGAAAACACTTACCGCAAAGTGGGGCATTAGAGTTATAATTAATGCGGCTAACTCTCCTGACTCTCCCCGCCTGCACACAAGACCACCACCTGTCGCGGAACTTGCAGATTAGGAGCAAAACATCTTTCAGGAATTTAGCTCTTTACCTCTTCAGAATCACTTCTTTTCATATTCTTCACACTGTCATCAGGGAACGAGTATTTTGTAGATGCAATGGTGAACGGGCTGTTGAAACCTGTGCCCAACCCTTGCCGTTAAAATATTCACTCTTCTCTAAGTATTAAGAACAATAGTCTATATAAAATTCGTCAAAGCAAAGAAGGTGTAAAAGTTTTGTCGACAGTAAAAGAGTTCTGGACGCCAAGCTGCGATGAAGCCATGACGGTTTTTATGTTCTGTTCGATGACATTTTATTTTCTGCTTTATTATTGTTGCCGCCAGACGGATTTCTCTGGCTTAGGGGAGACTACACGCTGGGAAGAGATTACAAGCAATCTCACTGGATGACGAATAAAAAACTGAACTTTATTTCTGTTTACGTCGGGCATTATGATTCATCTTAACCTTTCTTGCCTTTAATGGCCGCATTCTTGTTACTTAGAGCACTATAAGACAATTTTGTTCAACTGAGGTAAACTCTAGTGGTAAAAGGGTTCAGGACTGTTTTTGTTAACTTTTAAAAAGTTCGAATACCCCTCACTTGAATATTATAGTGTATAACAAGGAAGTGCAGCGGATGGCTTCATGGCGACTTGTCTTGGTGAAGAGGTCAGATCAATTACACCACCACAGCGAGAAACCAACCCGTTTCATCCTGTCATATGGATCCTCTTCTTCCCCAGGACGGTGAAATGGTCTGGTGCCATGTCCGCCCCTGCATGTCATGGGTCGGGCGGAGGGACGGTAGCCATCTTAGGTATGTCCTCGACTTATCCATTCTTTTTTGGGATAAAAACTCATATTTTTTTGTAATCCCATGATCTTACCCACGCCTTTCAACTCACAACTTTCCCACATCAAATTATTCACAACTTCATATCGCCCACGTGATTTTGTTTTCTTGTACCGAAGTTAGTGCGTATTTTAGGGATTCATGTTTTAATAATAAATTTTTGTAGCGTTCTTTACGAATATATATTTAGTGGGTAGTTGAGGTTTACTGCTCACACGATGCTGCATAAAAGCAAGTGTCTGGTCGCTGTCACTGTTATTGTCTGGTCTGAGCTGCCTATCCCCGAGTCCCTACACTCCTGCTTGGACGGCGTGTGTGTGTGTGTGTGTGTATGTGTGTGTGTGTGTGTGTGTGTGTGTGTGTGTGTGTGTGTGTGTGTGTGTGTGTGTGTGTGTGTTTGTGTGTGTGTGTGTAGGGGTTCTTGTCTCTTGGCTTTATGATTGAATGTGGTGGCTCTCTCGATGTGTGCATGTGTGTCCTGGCTTCTTGCTGATTCTCTGCTGGCCGTTGATTAATTGACTCCGGGATGAGGGCGTTGGTGATGCCCTGATAAGCTAGTTCGGTGGCTTGTACCGTAAGGAAGATGCTTGACGTCATCTCCTTAGAGTAGTTCATCTTTCTCTGATTGTTGCGGAGCCCCTGACTGATTGTTTATGCTCAGGTACTGCAGATTACAAGAGGAACACTAAGCACAGCACATACCTCTCTCTCATGGAAATTTTAACGTGGCCTTGTGCTTTGGCGTACTTTCCCCAAACTTATATCACTTCATTCTGAGTTAGGTCCATTCCCTAATCACTGTCTTGATTCCCCTATCCGTTATAGGTGGAAAGACGGACATATAGACAGACAAACAAACAGACAAATGAACAGACAGACGGGCAAATACACACAGAAAGATAAACGGGGAAATACTCACAGAATAATAAATAGAAAGATAGACAGACAGACAGAGATAAGCTTGGTTAAATAATGGGGGAATACTTTGGGCCGGATCAGAGCTGGAAAAAATTGGGTCCAGGAGGAAAGACAGAAGTTTACGAAGGCCTTTCACAACAGATGCCGTAGAAGATCTTTATCAGGCCCTGGAAGAAGAAAATACATAAGGAGATAAGAAAAAGGAAAGAAAAAGGAACTATGAACAAGGAGAGAGGAGGGGAATAGAGAGGCGGAAAACAAAGCACGGATATAGAACGGTAAAGTTAGAAGGAGGGAAAGAAAAGAAGAGAAATAAAATAAAAAAAGATAAAAATATAGGAAAGGAAAAGAGAAGAGAAGCAGTGAAAAAAAAAATTGAGAAAGAGAACGCAAAAATTTAATTAAGGAAAAATAAAGAAGTATAATAAGAAGGGCGAAGACAAAAGAAAAGAAAAGGAGAAGAAGAAGCGGACACTAATAAAAAAGGAAGAGGAGAAATAAAGACAAAACTAAGGTAAGAAAACAAAATACAAAGAATCTAGAATATAAGAGAATGATGAAATAAGGTCAAGAGAAATGAGGAAGAAGAGGAAATGCATGAAAAAGGGAAGAATCTGGAAAGGAAAATTGGACGGGCATCCCCGGGCTGGAATAAGCGTGGAAAGGGAAACAAAAAAGACGAGGGAGATAAGACAGCAGTGTAAGAGCATGCAGGCGAAATGAGAAAAAAATACACACGAAAAGAGCGAGTCTGAAAAAAAAAATAATGGAGAAAATGGAAGCTTGTGGGAAAGAGACAGGGAAAGACGAGAGAAAGTGGATGTATGAGATGACTGAATGAAAAGTGGGACGAGAAGGAAGGAGAGAGGGAGGGAAAGAAGGAGAGAGGGAAGGAAGGAAAGAGCGGAGAGATAAGGAGTGACTGGACAGAGTGAGCACTAGAGGGAAAGGAAAATGGAGGAGAGGAGAGACGGAGAGAGAGAAGGAGGGAGAGAGAGAGAGAGGGAGAAAAAAGGGGTAAACAGGGTAGGGAGAGAGGGGGGAAGGAGACATTGATAAGGAGTGATGAGTAGAAAAAAGAAAGGAACAAAGAGAGGGAAGGAGGAACGGGAGAAAAGAGACAAGAAAAGGGGTGGGGAGGAAGATTAAGAAGAGGAGGAAGGATGGAAAGGAGCGACAGGGAAGAGAGATGATGAAATGCGAAAAGGAAAGGTAGGTGAAGGATGAGGAGAAGGGAGAGAAAAGAGAGGGGAAAAAGGTAGGCTTAAAGACGAAGTGACAAAGGAATGTGGAAGTGTGAGGGAGAAATGACTGAAGAGAGGAATGATAGAAGGAGAAAGTACGTGGAATGAAAGAGGGAAGGAAGGGTGGGAGGGAGAAAGAAGGAAAAGGAATGAGAGACAGGGAAGAAAAGGGAAAGAGGAACCTATAAACCGAGTACCCTGCGGTAGGTAAATAAATTCAGGCACCAGCAATCAGTAACGTATAAGAAACCTGTCAGCTCGAGAAACATGGGGTATCATAAAACTCTACACTCACACCACGCCGAATATCACACCTCGGGATGGATGGGGGAGAGAAGAGAAGGAGGGGATGGGTGGAGGAGTGGAGAGAGGGAGAGTAATGGTGGGGGAGAAGGTGAAGTGAGATATGGTAACGGAGACGGTAACTGGGAATGGGTAAGGGGCGAAATTGGAGAAAAGAGATATTTGGGGAGAGCTGATGGAGAGAGAAGGGAGGAAAAATGGGGAGGAGGAAGTGGGAGACAAAGGATGGGAGATGAGAATGGGGGAGAGGAAGAGGGGGAATGACGACGGCAGAGAGAGGAGGTGAAGGTGATGAGAAAAAGAAGAGGGAGGGATGAAGGTGATAATGAAGGGGAGGGATGATGGTGATGGTGAGGTAAGGAGGAGGATGAAGGGTGGTGGGGTGGTGGAGGAAAGAAGAGAGGGGAAGGTGATGGACGGGAACAGAACTGAGAAGGATGACGCAGGAGTGGAGGAAGAGAAAGAAAGGAGGTTAAAACAAGAGAAATGAGTGTGGAAGTGAAGACAAAACGAGAAGTGAAAGGGAGGAAGAGGATGGGAAGGGGAGTGAAGGAAACGAAAGAAAGGATGGAAGACGAGAGAAGAATAACACTGGTTTGTCTGGCCGAGTATACCCATCGACCACAGGTAAACATAAGCTTCTGTGCGGCCGTCCTACACTTTATACACCTTGCAGGGAACGGGTGTCTCTTTATGGCGAACAACTGCTAGCCAGGGTCGAACCAGGATCCTTTCCCACATGAAGGTACGGAGATATATGAGAGAGATTTTGCTCCTGGGTGGACGCTGCAGTTGCTTTACTTCAGCTGGGTACACAGGCCATCACGTGTAGGCTCCTCATCAACGCAGGAAGAGGGAAGTAGGATGAGTAAATGGGGCGAAAGATAAAGAAGATGGTGAAGAAGAAGAGGAGGAGGAGGAGGAGGAAGGAGAAGAAGATGAAAGAAGAAGAAAAAGAAAGAGAAGGAGAAGAAGAAGACGAAGAAGAAGAAGAAGGAGAGAGAGAGAGAGAGAGAGAGAGAGAGAGAGGGAGAGAGAGAGAATGGCGAAGGCGAAGAAATAGCTGGATGGGAGACAAATGGCGATTGGAGTTGCACAATTCCAAATCTCTCTCCCTCCCTCTCTCTCTCTCTCTCTCTCTCTATATATATATATATATATATATATATATATATATATATATATATATATATATATATATATATAACAAAAAAAAAAATTATCAGTCACGAAAATTCTCCCAACCACGACCAGAAAATCACGAGAAAAATATGAGAGAGGTTAAATTAGGAGACTCAGGGTGACAGGAAGGTGGGGGGAGGGGGTGGGAAGAGGATGGTGTGGGGGGATGGGGAGATGAGGTGAAGTAAGAGGTATGGGTTAAGGTGGGGAGGAGGGACCGGATGGTAAGAGTGGAGGGAGAAGGTGATGGTGGAGGGGTGGAGTGAGAGTGATGGGATGCAGTGTGGAGAGGGATTGAGAGATGATTACAAAATGGTGGAAGGTTGGGATGGATGGAGGTGAGGGGGAGACGGTGATGGGTGGGGTGGGGTGTGTGCGGGGATGATTAAAAAGGATGGAGGTAAGGAGATGGGGGTCAGAGGGTGTGTGTGAGGTGGGAAGGAAGTGAGAGAGGCGTGATGTGGGCTGGAGGGAAGGGTGGAAAGTAAGGAGGGGGTGGGAGGGAATTAGAAAATATTGGAGTGAGGTGGGGAGGTGTTTAAGATATAAAGGAACCCCTTATCTCTCGACCTCGATGGGGGTTAATGGTCATTAAGAGAAGCAGCTTATCTCTAAAAAAGTCATCAGGTGTAAGGAGCGTACCTGTCAGTTTATGTGCCAGACCTGTTTTGTATCTCCACTGATGAGGGCTACAGTAGTCGCCTATATTGTGTGGAATATATCTTTTCGTCTGTCTGTGTGTTTTTCCGTCCTCATTGGCGTTCACGACACTGTGGCTCTTTAACAAGCCAGCTCACAAGCGAGACGAACTCAAGCTTCACCGGGACCTCTTGCACAGGCCATTTGTTGACAGACTATAAGCCGCCGTGTTTCCACCCTGGGATATTTGGACCGAGGTCCAGGATACTGATAAATAAATCTGAAAATGTGCACATCTACATAAGCACAGAGCTCGTCATCTAAAGGAGAGTTCAGAAGGGTGTAGGACATCTACAATGGCGGTAGTCTAAGTCACCCCCACGTGTAAACCAGCCACTAACTGGTTTGATGAGATGCCTCGCAGCTACCATCCTATGTCAGGGGACACAAAGGACCCGTCTCGCCCGTCTCATAACAAGCGGTCTTATCCTCCTTTGTCGTACACGCTAGTCTGGAAACCATCCTCCAGTACCAGGGGACAAAGGACGACGTTATGTCCTCGGGCACTGAGAGGGGAGCGTCCCACAACATCCTCTGTGTACATGAGTGCTGATTGAAGCCGTCCAGTCGTCCCTACTACACTGTGCCAGGAGCCGTAGCTGCCTCGCGGCCATACAGTATCATACTGAGAATTAATTGTATCGAAACATCCTGAGGACTCTTCTCATGGATACCTCTCTCCATATTGAATTATATATATATATATATATATATATATATATATATATATATATATATATATATATATATATATATATATATATATATATATACAGTAATTATCTGTGTATCTATCTATCTTTCTATGTATTATATATACTTCAACCTCCTTTAGCCCAAGGGCGTCATACCCACTTATTATTGCTTTCTTCTGACGATTATACTCATCTTAGAAGAGATCTTTGGAGCTGGAGGGGTTGGCTATAGCTTTCATTAACCCCCTGCACTACCAGTGGTCCTGCCAAACTGAATAAAATCGCCTGGTGGTAGTCTGAGTAAAAAGTCAAATACGCAATCCAGCTGAAAGGGTTAATAAAATCCAGTATTACTTGAGATTTTATAATCATCTTTATATTAAATCGTGGCCAAAGCCCCTGACAGCCACTCGACATATAAGCAGGTCGCTCTGTAATACACCCTCAAAAAAAAAAGAAAAAGAAAAAAGAAAAACTGATTACAGTGCATATTTCTCTGCGTCCTGTCAGGTTGAATTTCAGGCCAATTTGTCACCCATGACGCCCCTGTTCACACTGATACGGCAGGTCAGGGAGAACAGTGATAGTTTTAAGGTACCGCCTGTCCTATTATTTGTAACATATCACAAGTAAACGGGATGTGGAAAATAAAAAATGCTCGCGACAAATGTGGAAGAAAAATGTTGAGCTGCTCTCATTTATCAAGACAACTTCAGGGATACATTGAAGGCGTTTTGAGACATGACCGACAGTTAAAGACGCCAATGTCATTTGCTTGAGATGTACTTGTATTATCTCATGATATAAGAACGACTCAATAACAAACAGTCATGTGCAAGAATACTAATAACCGGAGAGCCATATTCCTTTCTATTAGTCTATCTATCTATCTATTGCCAGACGCCTCAATCCCGTTTGGGGTGGCCACAAACAAATCGCCTCCAAGTCGCCCTGTTCCCCGCCATTTCACTGCCCTGCTCCCAACTCACACACCCCTCTCTCATATACCTCTCCACCCCATCCCTCCATCACATCCTCGGCCTCCCCCTCCCTCTTCCCCCCTCCACCTCACTCACATACACTCTCTTCGTCAGTCTTTCTATTAGACATATACAAATTATCAGTCGAAAAAAGAACTGAGGATATATATTTTCGCTGGGATTCTACTTTGCATCAACGTTTCTCTTTCGCTCCTCAGGTAATTCATTCAGTCCGGACGTAAATAGATAACCAAATTAATGGATCTAAACACTGAAAGAATATCTAGGTAAAGGGATCAAACTGGTCCACTTTTTAGATGTATTCTTTTCTTTCACTGAGTGTCTAGCCGCCACGGGAGACGTCTGGAGGAATGCGGGCGAATGTTAAAAAAAAAAAAAAAAACTTCGATTCACTGAGCCAAGCGAAAAATATGACCGTCTTTCTCTCTCTCTCACACACACACACACACACACACACACACACACACACACACACACACACACACACACACACACACACACACACACACACACACACACACACACACACACACACACACACACACACACACACACGTTTTCACTTTTTTTTTTTTTTTGATATTGGACAACGATGACTGGAAGAATAAGAATCGATGGAGGAACCAGCGATGCAGAGAGAGAGAGAGAGAGAGAGAGAGAGAGAGAGAGAGAGCGAACCGGTGGGGTTGATTAGGGAAAAGTGGGAATAGATCAAGCCATACTGACGGAGTGATAGCGACAAAGATGAGGGTGATATACACACATACTGTCTCTCTCTCTCTCTCTCTCTCTCTCTCACACACACACACACACACACACACACACACACACACACACACACACACACACGGAGAGGGAAGTGGAAGGGACAGAGTGAGAGATAACAAGTTGTCGAGGAAGGGGAGTAGAGTGAGAGATAGGAGTATTGGAGTACTGGAAGAGTGGAGATTGAGAGGAATAAAGGAAGGAGGTGGATGAAGGAAGGAGAGAAGTGAATATGGAAGAAGAGAAGGGACTGAATTAAAGAGAAAGAGGTCTGTTCAGTATGGAAAAGGGAATGGGAGTAAATGAGTGAAAAGTGACATACGGAAGGAAGGGAGAGAACGAGAGATAAAGGGAGGATGAAATGAGAGACGCGAAGGGAGGAAGAGATTAGTTAATAAATTGGGGATGGAGGGAGGTGAGGGAGAGAGGAAACTAAGTAAAGAGGGAGGGAAACAAACGGATGTGAATTAAGGAAGGAAGGGAAACAAACGGATGTGAATTAAGGAAGGGAGGGAAACAAACGGATGTGAATTAAGGAAGGAAGGGAGAGAAGGGATATTGGAATAAACGGATGATTAGAGGTAAGAGGAAACGACTGGAGGGGAAGGAACAAAAGAGCGAGGGAGATAAGGGGAATAGGAAGAGAGCGTTGAGGTAATGGAGCAAATGGGTCAATAGAGATAAGAAAACATGAAAGGAGGGAAAGGATGGAGGGAGGGATGAGCAGAATAAGGAAGGAGGGAAAGGTATTTATTAGAAAATAGTTTAATAGAAGGATGGGTGGAGAAAAAGATGAAGGAAGGACAGGAAGATGTACTGAATCAAACGATGATCAGAGACAGGAGAGACTAAAAAGAGGGAAGGGATGGAGAAACGAAGGATGGTCGAGGATAAGAAAGGAAGGAAGGAGAGAATGAATTAAGAGATGGTTTAGCAGAAGGATGAAAGAAACAGATGCGGTACAGGAAAAAAATGAAACTACGGTGTGAACCGAAGGAGAGCAGGATGAAGATAACAGCGTGGAGAACAAAGACACAGGAAGGGAGAGATAACGTAATGGAAAGAATGGATACCCTGAGATAGTGGTAGGGGAACAAGGAACAAAGAAGCTGGGAAGAGAATGATGGCGGGGGAGAAAGAATAAACTTGTAAACAGGGTGTCAGATAGATAAGGAAAGGGAGCAGGGAGGGAGACAAGGAGAGGCTGAAATGAATAAATGAATAAAGGAGAGAAAGAATGAAGGGAGGGAAGGAGAATGTTATATGAATGAAAAGGCAGAGGAAAGGGAGAATGACAGAAGTGAAGGGAACAAGGGAGGAAAGAGGAGACTAAACCAGGAAAGAAAGAAATGAGTCTGAGGAGAAGGGTGAGAGAAAAAATAAAAATAAAAAACCGAGGAGAAGGCTAGAGACAGACTGACTGGGTCGCTATTTAATTCTTTTTTTACCTCTTCCTTTTCATCATCATCTTCTTCCTCTTCCTCTTCCTTTCCTATCTTCTTTCTTTTTCTTCTTCTTCGTTCTCTTCCTCTTCCCTCCCATTCTTTCACTGCTTTCCTTCCATCCTGTTTTTTCCCCTCGTCCCCTACCGCCTCTTCCACCGTCATTCTTCTGCTCCATACAAGTAACTTAGATTCAGTTTCCACTTTGGTGATGTAATTAAACTTCTCTTTAAAGAAAAGTTAACTTCCTCACGTACCCCACCGACAAACGCGCGTATCTCCTTGGCTACTCTTAAGTCATTCGCTTCCCCTCTCCCTCATTCTCTTCCCCTCTCCCTCATTCTCTTCCCTTTTCCCTCATTCTCTTCCCTTTTCCCTCATTCTCTTCCCTTCTTCCTTATTCTCGTCCCTTATCCCTCATTCTCTTCCCCTCTCCCTCATTTTCTTCCCCTCTCCCTCATTCTCTTCCCTTCTCCCTCACTCTTTTCCTTTCTTCCACATTCTTTTCTTTCATAGGCTCGTTCTTTCTCCGATTTAGGGAATATACCGTAAATGATGAGAACAAGGAAGGAGGTAAGAAGGAAAAGAAGGAAAGAAATGAGTAAGAAGGAAAGGAGGGTAGGGAAGAGATAGGTAAGAAGGGTTAGAAGGGAGGTAAGTAGGAAGGGAGGGAGAAGGAAGAGTAGTAAGCGAAGGGAGATCGGTGGAAAGCAGGTACAAAGAGAAGGAAGGCGGAAGAGAGTAAAGATAATGAGAAAAAGTAAAGGAATTATAGCAAGGAGGAAGGAATGAAGGAAAGCAAAGGAAGGCGGAAGGGAATAAGGATGATGAAAAAGAGAGAGGGATTACAGGAAGGAGGAAGGATAAAAAAAAGAAAAAAAAGGAAGACGGAGGGGAGTAAAGAATGCGAGACAAGAAAAGGAACGAGAGGAAAGAGGAATGAGGGAATGAAGAAGAGAAAGAAGATAGGGAGGAAGGAAGGAGAGAGAGATATGAAGGAGGACAAGGAGGGGGAGGGAAATAATAAAAGCAGGAGGAATATGGGAAATGGAGGAGGGAGGTAAAGAAGGGAATGAAAATGATGGAAGGCATCTTGGGAAGAAGAGAGGGACTGGAAAGAGCTCAGAACACGCACATGGGCAATTTCTTTGACGAGGGAGGGGGGGGGGCAAATAGTGCAACATCCGCGCCCTACAGATGGTCTAAAGATAACTTATTTGACTCTGTCCTGTGTCCTTGACCTTCGACAGATTGTTCTCAAAATCGAGTCACTTCATTTTTGTCCGATCCTTAACTCTTCCACTGAGTTTGGTCGAAATCGTATCAAAACTGTTTGAGTTGATCTTATCCTGTGACTCTAACCTCTGACGTCTAACCCCTTCCACGATAAGGATTTTTTTTTTTTTATACTACCTCTATACGGTTTTCTTCAGTACAGGAGAGACGCATCGTAGTGGAGTGATAAGAAAGTCACAGTTATCTCTTTCTACGATGGCGTCTTAATGTGCTCTTATTCGGCTACCACAAGACGATATTCATTCCTTCACGAGAGATACCGCGCAGTAGAGGAACAAGAAACAGTCTCCATTAAGCTCTTCAGCACGATGGCGTCTTCTAGTTTACACTTTTATTCCAATCACAAGGAGATTTTAATATCGTTAAGCGAAGAACACTCGTTATGAGGGAGTCAAAAACAGTCCCCGATCCTTTTATCCCCCCTCTTACTATGACACTCACCTTTACCTTTTTACACCTCGTTACCATAATCAGTTTTTAGTTTCGCGAGGGGAACTCTTCTCGTAGCGAGGGTGTTAATTGATTCCCCTTATTCAGTAAAATAATAACACTTATATTCCTCTGTTCTGTTATTTAAAAGAATAATAATAAATGGACGGCCTGGGTAACTGAGCGGCAACACAAAGTAAGAAGAGACAAATGGAACAACCTGGAAAAATAGGATTCAGATTTGCTGTCAGAAGGGAGAAAGATATGATGTTTTGTTTTGCGATGAACTTTCTGTGGCTATTGATGATATTGGCCAAACTAAATACAAAAGTGCCCCTCAACCGTTCTCTGATCTCCCATAGTTTCCTCCCTCGCCCTAAACATGGTAATACCCTTCTCTGTGTAATTATGTTAACGAGGTAATACCGTGATAATGAAAGCCCCTCTCCCCTCCAATTCATACCACATCTCCCCCTTCCACTCGCCTAACCATTCTCCCCTTCCACTCCCATAACCTGTCTCTCCCTCCACATCCCTAACCCATCTCTCCTTCCAGTTCCTTAGCCGACCTCCCTCTCCACTCCCCTAACCCATCTCCCCTTCCACCCCCCTAACCCATCCCCCTTTCCACTCCTTTTTCCCACCCCCATCCCTCGGGGAGTGGGATGGTGCCGGTAATGGCTCTTGAACCTCACAGCCTCCCAAAGGGGCAGTTGGGGTCTGTGTAAGTGGTGAAGGACTCCCCGCCGTTAGTGAGTTTTGCTGTGGGTAAAAAGACACTGGGGAATCAGGGACTCAGCTGAAGCACTTGACCGCTTAATTTTCGTGATCTGTGTTGCTTTGCCCATTGTGTATCGACGCCAAATTATTTCACCAGCTCATAAAGCCACTACATATGCTACGGCGCTTAACCCCTTAAGTCCGATCAATTGGTGTTCATTTTCATCTGGCCACCACTAGACGAATTCTTTAGCTTATGTAGATATCTTGTGAAAGTGGTTTATAAAGGCTGTATCTAACCTCCTTCTTTCACAAATTCTCCTCTAAGTTGCATATAATTGTCTGCTTTTGCCCTAATAAACTTGTCAGCTGGTAGCCTCAATGAAACTCCCACAAGTCTACGAACAACACCTACCTGACGGATGGCTTAGGTGTTGCGTTGAGTGTCCACAGTTCATGTTGTTGGGCTGCGGTGGGTTGTGATGGAGAGGAGGTGGAGTCCAGCATGGCCAGGGTGATGGGCTGCTGGTGCCGCCGTCGCAGCTCACTGCTTATTCGCACCTGCAGGAAGGCCATGATTCCCAGGGGCACCGCGTACCTGGGGGAGGCCAGTGAATTATTGATTTTCAGTGAGGTATGTGCAGTGGCGGTGTTAGATGTTAGGGTAATGTAAGAGAAAGAGAAGAGCACAAAGGAAGAAGAAAACAGAAGTGAGGACTGGCATGTAGGAATAGTGTGCACTTGTTTTGTCTCTATACCTAAAGAAGATCCAGGTGGAATCGAAATTGCTGTATCCTCACATTAATTCATTATATAAGCATAATTGCATTTGAACAATTCACCGCATATGAAATGATGATATATTATGTAATGGGTTTGTAGCGGGGAATGAGAAGGATTTTGTATTTTTTAATCGTCGAAAGGTCTGCATTATTCCAGCAACGATTGAGGGGTTTATTCAGCTTAGTGTGAGTCGCCGTAATCAAAGAGTGCCAGTACATTCAAATTTAGACCTCTTTTGCCCGAGACAGCTCTAGTATTCATTTTTATCTAACAGCAGATTATTTCATTCAGCAGAGATAAATGGGTCAGAGGCTTTGAGGAGTGTTAGGCAGGAATGTGTAGGAAGGCTGATGAATGCCCTCGCACATGAAAGGCAACGCTCTAAAGCAAGAAGGCATTTTTATTGTTGCTTTTTCCAGACGATTTTGTTCAAACTAGAAGACACTTTTCGACCTGGTGAGTACAGAGGAAATCGAACTTAACCCCTTCGTTACCAGGGAGCCCTACTAAACCGAATATAAAGATGTAACAATAACAAGAGTAAGGTGAACAGTAGATCGTGGTACTGAGGGGGTTAAAACGAAAAGAAATACATCTTTAGGGTCGTAAGTGTGGAGATGAAACAGCGGAGACTGGAAATAGAGGCTAGAGGAAAATTGGACCCATCGAGACAGAGAGAGAGAGAGAGAGAGAGAGAGAGAGAGAGAGAGAGAGAGAGAGAGAGAGAGAGAGAGAGAGAGAGACCGTAGCTATGGAGAGAAACTTTAGATTTTCACAGGGTGTACTCACAGTGCAACGAAGAGCCCCCTGTTGTACTCTGCGATGTCGTCCCCCAGGTTGACCGTGCAGATCCCCGCACCCTTGAACTGCGGCCCGAACACTCCCTGGGGACACACAGTACTTATCAACACGAAACCTAAGTGCGTGCGCACGCACACACACACACACACACACACACACACACACACACACACACACACACACACACACACACACACACACACACACACACACACACACACACACACACACACACACACACACACACACACACACACACACACACACACACACACACACACACACACTTGATCTGCGGTCCAAACACTCCCTGGCAACACACCAGCACTGGCCTGTGGTTTATGTATTGCACAGCTACCCTTAGTTTACCCATCCTTGGTGCTTGAGAGGCCCGCCTTCACGTGGTGGCGTCATTATCGCTAGTTAGATCCTGTGACACAAAAACTGACCTGTGGTTTATGTATCTCACAGTTATTTTTATACCCTCTGTGGTACTGGAGAGTGGGCCTTCTCATGATGGCAGCGATATAGCCAGCCAGATCCACTGTCTGGTTGAGTACAAATATCTCACAACCCCCTCCCGCACCCCCGAAAGGAGGAGGATGAACTGCAAGAGAGGGCACTTTCAGCCTGCAGTTCACTTCGTTCACATTTCGTGTGAACCTGGGCTTACAATTACTGCTGTTACTACTACCAACCCTTTGTATTCTGTGACACATCATTGCAATGTTACGTTGTTGCACTTCGACTATTTTTCATCATAATGTAGACTTTATGAACTGGAGAGCACAGACAGAGATTTCATTAACCCCTGCACTACAAGACGTCTCCCTTGGTAGTTACAAGAACAAATATAATATACGTCATCGGACTGAAGGGGTTAAACGGTTAATGACACTGTGGTTATCGCATCGTATCCACCTAACAGGTATTTGTGCCCAAGTTAAGTTTATTACCATGTTGTATATTCTAATTCACACCTGCAATTAGTATAAGATTAAGTAGTATTAGGGTCAAGTCAAATAACATTAATATTAGATCACGTCCAAATCAAACCACAAAGCCATGTCACAGTGGAATCAGATTATCATGTAGAAATTATGTCTGATCACGTCAAAGCTCAGCCAGGCAATACACGGGCCTCGCATATGCCATAACAGGTTAGCAATAATCCTATATTAAAATCTAAACAAGTGTTATATTATCAGACACATGCTTATCATTTTTATTTAAATTACCCCCGGGAAACACTCGGTCGTACTGCATGTTTATTTGTTCCCAAGCCATACTGAAAGCCCTGTTAAAAATAAAGCATGAAAGGGAGAGAAAATACCTGTTTAGTGGAAAGTATTTCGTGGAGTAGTGTCACTAAAAAGTAGGGAAAACATAAGTAATGCCAATGTTTAGTGTTTATTTATTGGCGGACGATGGTAATGAAGCTTTCTATTAATTCATTTTTATTTGTTTATCTTTAATTATTCTTTCGTGGTTACCCAGTTTGAGAGTTGGAATCCTCTTCTGTGTTAGGATTTAATATAAGAGTTTATCACCACCAATCGTTTATTTATTAACTTATTAAATTCTTCAATAAGTTACTTGAAATCGAATGATTATTGTTAGTAACTTAATACGGGATGAATATCTACGTTGGAAGTAGCATTTGCCACTCTCTTCTCTCACTACTACCCGTCACACCACAGCATACTTACTCACCTCATGTACCATTCTTTCACAACACAGAAAAACCTTTAGCGTCATCTCAGTAAATATCTCGAAGGGTGACCGACTTAAGTGACTGGTTTATTGGAGTCCACTGATTTCATGTCCACATGAGCCTGGGCCCACAGCAGCGACAATAATAAAAACAATATCTGTCAGTCTATCTCAGTCTATCTGTATTTACGTCATAGCTCTGCGTGGGCACCAATCAAACACCCCCATCTCTCCTAATCCCGGTTCACCTGCAGCCCCTCGTCACATCCAATTCCGCTCACCACCTAATATATTGCTCTGCCTTGTCCTCCCACCTCATACTTAATCTCATTCCTATCCTCGGCCTCACGTTAATTCATTCCCTTTATCCTCTCATGTGCACCATCATTATGCACTAATTTTGATGCTGGAGGGGGACGACTTCACGCGGTGGCACAAATATGAACGGACTATTCTGCTGCCTGTGTATGAGTGTGGAGCAACAACATCACCAACAACAACCGCTTTGAATATAAACTTTTTTTTCATGATACAAGAGAGTTAATTATCTTGACTGGCGGTTTAACCCTTGACTACGATAACGACTTAAAAATCCTACCGTCAAGTAATGTAGCTTAGCCTGACCCTCCCCTCTTCCCCCCTCGTATAACCAGGGACGTTGGAATAGTTTTCAAGAAAGCGTGTCCAGAGAAAATATTACATAAGTGAGGCAAAAGAAGGAGGAAAAATGAAAATGAAAGGAGATATTATCATCTGGAATCAAGAAGAGTATCAGACACCGGGAAAGAAAAATAGGCGAGGGGACGAGAGGAAACTTGGGTAGAAAATTCACCCTATGAAATATAGGGTTGAGATGCATGAATATACAGATGAGCGTACTAGAAACAACACATAAACAATGACTGTAAAGAAAAAATGCTATAAATGATGGCACGGGGAGAGAGAGAGAGAGAGAGAGAGAGAGAGAGAGAGAGAGAGAGAGAGAGAGAGAGATTACAAATTACATTCCGAAGAAGCAACTCAGTATGTAAAGATATATGAGTGAGGGAAGGAAAGAGGAAGTGGAGGTTGGAGATACGGTGGAGGTGGGAAGAGGGAGAGACGGATTATACATTCCTGGTGAGAAAGTTGACCATCTTGCTCCAGGAAAACTTAGGCCATTGGCTTAATAGACCAGTAAATCCTCACAAGGTGCAGTGACCCAAGTGAAGTTAGGATGGTGAGGTTGGAGGAGGGAGAGGGATGAAGGTTGGAAGAGGGAAAGAGGGAGGAAGGTGAGGTTCTGAAGAGGGAAGGAGGAGAGAGTCTGATCACTGAGAGAGGGAGCGAGGGAGGGAGGCGAGGGATTGAAGTAGGAGGCAAGTATGGAGGAGAGGGTCTGAAGAGGGTTGAAGGAGGGGGAGGCGATGGCGTGAAGAGGGAGGGAGTGAAGCAAGGGATGGATGTGTGTCTGGTGTAGAGTGGATGCAGAGTATGGTTGTTATGAAAGGGAAATTGAAGATGGTGTAAACGATGCCGGTGACCAAGATAAATGACGATGATGATGAAAATGATGTTAGATTAAATGACGATGATGACAATGACGATGAAAGTGATAAATAACGATGGCAATGAAAATAATGATGAATTACATGACTTGTCGATGAAAATGATGATAAAGTAAATGACGACAACGATGCAAATGATAAAAATAATAAAAACTAGTGAGGATGAAAATGATGACGCAATAAATGACGATAAACGTTGCGATAATACAGATGATAATGACGATAACAGCGACACCGATAACAAAGTCAATGATAAAGCGAAGGAAATACGAAGGTTGGCGTTTATAAGTAGGTTAAGCTCTTAGGTAGGTCAGGTGAGGGTGAGAGAAGCTGAATGAGCAGTGGGTGTAAGTGGCTCTCAGGAGATTAATTAACGCCATTACTGCGCTGATATGAAGTTTTGTTTAATTCCTGCTGCTGTCAGACGATTTTTTACTCGTTCACTAGAGCCCTCTGGTAGTGAAGGGGTTACTAGAAAATCCCTCCTACCTGGAACAAAATCGTCAGGAGCTAGCAAGAAAAAACTAAAACACTCTTTGGATTAAGTGATAAAAAAAAAAGATTGAGAAGTGAACAAAGAGGGTCTCGGAGAAATTAAACCCTTCAGTACGATGACCTCTCAGTTGTCGTCCTTTCACCACGATGACGTCTTTTGCATTTAAGGCTTTCTAACGTCAGACGGTTTTACTCAGCTTTGGAGAAACATCACATGGCTAACCCCTTGAATCCGATGACTTTAGTTCTATCTTATAATCACTCGTCAGATAATTGTTGTTTATTTACGGGAGGCCTGCAGTGGTGGAGTTAGGGAAGACTATGTATAACCCTTTTCAGAAAGTCTACCCTCGAGCTGAACAAATTTGTCAGGAGAGAACGTGAAGAAAGTAAAAGTGACGTCAAGGTACCACAGTGATTAATGGTACCAATGTGATCAAACCTTTCATTATGTTTTTTTCTGGCATCCCGTTCTTTGTATTGCAGTGTGGCTTCTGGCATTTGGATAGGCAAGCGGGTGGGAGGGTGGGTTGGCAGGGTGAGAAGGGTGGATAGGCAGGATAAGAGGATGGGTGGTGGGAAAATAGGTCCATGGAGAACAGGACGATGGGTGGGTACGATGAGCAGAGTGGGTAGGTGGTTGGGTGAGGTGAGCGGGTGAGAGAGTGAGACGGGTGACTGAGGCAGGTGGGTGGCTAGGTGGTGGGAGAATAGGTCCATAGGGTGAACACGCCATGGTAGGGATAGGTCCATGATTATATCCATGGGGAAATGAGCTTAAAAAGGAACCTAAGTCCTCAGGTTTTAATGGGACCATGGGTGTCGTCTACCGCTGGGGAGTGACTCTCGGGGTTCCAGGCATACATTTTTTTTTCTTATTTTGGAAACGCTGGGTTCCCTGCTAGTTTGCATATATAGATGATGATAAATTTCGTATTAGTGAACCTTTGTACATAATTAAATTGTTGTTTTAGTGTCAGATAGCCGTATAAAATTTGCCAGCGTGCGATTTTGATGACATCGTGTATTTATAACATGCAAATAGATTTCAGTAGATGACTTTATAACATTTATAATATAATCAGTCTTGTGATTTATTGTTAACGACATGAAAAGAGTAAGTTCTTGAATTTCAGTAATAAAAATTTTTCAAGAACCATCTAAATTGTATGCAACAAAGGTGTAGGGAAATAATCTCAGCGTAAAAGAATATTCAATGAAACATTTTAATAACACAGTGACTCTCCTGCTGAATTATAGCAATAATAGGAAAGAAGTGAGAAACCGAATATAAAGCTAAAAGGAATTAACCATCCCATACCGACCCACACGTGTGGCAAACTTTTATGCGATAGTGTGAGTTTAAATGCGAGTGCGATTGTGGGTAAGTACAAGCTTAAGTAGAAATTAAGTGCAAGTATAATCAGGAGTATTAGTGTAAGTGTATTAATGTAAGTGAGAGTGCGAGACTGGGAACGAGTGTTACTGTAATTGTAAGTGCAGGTGTAGATGTGAATGTTAGTATAAGTTTAAGGTAAGCGAGTTAAGACAATCCTCCAAAGATAACACGTGTGTTTTTGGTCTTCTCAGTAGTGAATACTCCCTGACTCCTCGGTGTCAGTGACAAAGGTAAGTGGCTGAACACTGATTGCTAATTGTATTTGTCATTTCACTTACCTATATCACTAAGAACAGTCCATGAAAGAGGAATCTTGATTATCGTGTCCGTAAGATCTGCTAGGAACGATTTTCCCCTCCATGGATCCACTGTGGCTCAGTATTTCGTTCACTTCTGATCTTTGGTGCCCTGAGTCTAGGTTTGAATTTAGCCATGTGGGATATGAAATGTACAGGTGTTGGTAATGTTGAGCTATTGACACCATTTTATCCCCCTCAGTACGATTTTATTCACCTGATAGGCTTCTTTTATTGTTTCCCTAAACCCTAGCTCTCGTTCATGCCTAGCCAGTGGTATCGGGTGGACTGTCACGTGACCTGGAGTCTGCACGCAGTCAGGGCTGCCAACATATTAGTCACAAGTAATTATCGTTGATGCTGATAATATGCTTACCCTGTATTTATGCAACGATACGGTATTAGATAAACGTATATTAATAGCGTTTTAGGCAATTTAAGAGGACTGGAAAGTCTTAAATAGCGTGAAACCAGAGCAGTTAGGTGTGATAGGAAGGGCAGGGCGACCGTGGTGCTCGCGCAGGTGGTTCTGCGCATGTCTGCCAGGTAACCATCAGTTGGGAGATATCAGCAACGAAGGACGATTGTGCGCAGATATTTTCTAGTTATTCAGTTATTTGAACGTTAATTGTGGTTATCTTTGAATATTTCACTTGCGTCTACGTGTCGGTGAGAATGCAGAGAAGACGGAGGAAGAGAAAGAGAAGGCGAAGAGGTGGAAACTGCAAGAAAATGAGGAGAGGAAAGAGAACGGGAGATTTGAATGAGGTGAGTATCGCTGGTGATGCTCTCATGGACTTTGTTCCCCGTAGGCCTTCTTGATGGATTGAGGAAAGAGAAAGGAAGGAAAGAGGGAGTGAGGCAGTAATGGAGGGAAGCAATATATCAGGGAGAGAGAGAGTATTACTGGGAGGGAGGCAGGTAGAGGAAGAGAAGAGAGGAAGGAGAAGGGGAGAATGGAGGGAGGGGCAAAGGAGGGAGGAAAGGAAGAAGGTGAACACTGGGGAAGGGAGGGAGAGAAAGAATGAAATTTCAAAAGGAAGGGAGGGAGGAAGGACTGAAGGTGCGTGGGGAAGTAAAGAGGGAAGGAGAGTGGGGAAGGTAAGAAGAGAGAGAAAGAGAGAGAGAGAATCAGCTCATTAAGATTACGGTTTGGGTAAATTATTGTACCGGTCTTGTGTTACGGGTGAAGGCTCAATTTCCATACATTTCCATATTATATTGGTAATTACAGCACAAAGGAGGGTGTTAGGTGAAGCGCCCGTATTGAATTTACTGATTATTATTATTATTATTATTATTATTATTGTTGTTGTTCTTGTTGTTTCCATTCCTCATACGAATGGTCTGTCCGTCCATCCACACATCATTGCAGCCTTCAAGAGTCTCGGGTCAACTTACAAAGGTCATTGTGCCTGCAGCCTTGGTCATATGCATTTCCGTACATGCCCTAATCATCTCTTTCTGTGATTTGTTATTCCTTTCGCTTTCCCAGCTTCCCTGCCTCACTAATCCACACATTGGCAGATCATAACTGTCTGCCTTGATTCTGACTTCCCCTTGCCCTCACCTGCTGACCTCCCAGTTTAAGATTACTCAGCCTCTCTTGGTGACTGTTCCACCCAAGCATCCTCTCTTTTGGCCTTTGGTTAATAAACTTCAGACTCCACAACTTTCACGATTCTCTGCTCTCCTTAGCTTGTACAGCCAACGCAACACATGATTTCCTTGGCATCTCCACACCTACTGTTCTGTCTTGATTTTTGATACCTGCACCATTCAGTACGGTCACTCCCATACGTTAAATGTGAGCACTGACGCACCTTCATGCACACCTTTTGCGGCCCTATCACACATCTCTGCTCCGTATCAAGGCCTTTATTGCACCTGTCACCTTACCCCCTCTAGTTGCCTTACATCCCACGTTGTTGTTACTGTTGATGTTACTGTTGCTGTTACTGATTCGCTGTAAATAATGATGTTCCCACTGTTATTTTTATATAAATAATGCTTTTTTTTTTTTTTTTGCGAGTATAAGGCCGCTTCTCATTTTTATTTTCATTAATCACTGATATTAAGTTCTAATATTTGTTACTGTAATTAAAGGTTCCTTCCATTTTTTTTTCTTTTTCACTTTTGAGCCATACTGTGTTACTCGAGTTTATTTAGTTATTTATTTGTATTTAGTATGTCATTAATATATTCTCTTTCTAGTATATTATTCATTTATCTTTCTGCCTTCCTTACTTCCTATCCTCCTTGCTCTCTCACCTCTCATTACACCGTGCATCCCCCCTCCCCTCTCTCTCTCTCTCTCTCTCTCTCTCTCTCTCTCTCTTTTTTCTTTCTCTCTCCTTGATGGCCTCTTATTTGATTCTCTCTTCTCCTTTGTTTACCTCGCCTCCCTTGTTTTCTTCTCTTGTATTTCTCCCTGTGTATCTCTTGTTTACTTTTTTTAATCTCCCTTCATTATCTCTTTGTTTACCTTGTACTGTATACCAATTGTTTACGTTTTCTCTCTTGTTTGTCTCTCCTCCCTTGTTTCCCTCCACTTTTGTTTACTTTTCGGTTGTTTATCTCCTGTATTCTGTTTCCTCCCATGTTTACTTTGTTTACCTCTCCTTTCTTGTATACCTCCTTGTTTACCTACCATTGTTTTTGCCATTGTTTACTTCCTTCTTTATCTTTCCTCCCTTGTTTACTTCCTTATTTACCTCTCCTCCCTTGTTTACCTCTACACCCTTGTTTACTTCTCCCGTTTCCTTCCCGTCTCATAATTGTTTACTTCTTCATTTACCTCGCCCCCTTGCTTGCCTCCCGTCCCATGTTTTTTCCCCACCCATGTTTACCTGCCTTCTTAGCTTACTTCCATACCCCTCTGCTTACTGTGACAATTCCCATACAGTCATACTGCTAAATTGGAAATACTGGCAAATTACCTTCATCACAGGCAGTAGCGTAGAACTTTTATTCAGCTCATTCCATATAACTGTACTTTTGCATGTAATCAATCCTCCCCACCGTCTTCAACATTTCCCCCCTTTTCCCTGCCGTCCTTCATCCGATCTCCCTTCTTCACCACCATCTCTTCAGCTTGTAGCTCCTTACCCTTTCTTTTTACCTGTAGTCCTTTTACGTTTAATGCTCTTCACTGTCTTCATCATCCCCCTCCCCCATTCAGCATCGTCTTTCATTAATAGCCTGTCATCCCCACCATCACCCCGGCTTGTAACCCACTACCCTTCTCATCCATCATACCCTAACCAGCCATTACTCGGATCACCTCTCCCCTCCTGCATGCCCCCTTCCCCTTGCTCATCTGCCCCTGCTCGTTATCCTCTGCCAGCCTGCTTACCCCTATCATTTGTCAGTCTGATATCCCTCATCCATTCTCGCCAAAGCAGTATTCCTCTCCCTCCTAAACGCCCCACATCGTTCTCTAATAACCATAATCTTTCTCATCATCCATTTATTATTCCTATTCCCTTCCCTATCCCGCCGCTCATTTACGATTCGCTATTACTTTAAATGATAAAAGGAAGGAAATCCTAAGAATGATTAGGATTTTTTTTTTTTTAAACATTTGTCCAGTAGAATACCGCAGTACTAATGATGCCATCACGATTCGATTGTATAAGACTTCCGATTCAGTAGGACTAATTTTTCGGTCATTAACGTGTTCTTTGGTGTAGATCCGAGGGCAGGAGAGGAAGGGGAAGACCTAGAGGGGCATGAATTCCCGTCATTTATCTTTTTTCCTTACTTCCTATTCTCCTTGCTCTCTCACCTTCATCATACCTCAGTTTTTCATCTCACTTTTCTCCATCCGTACAATATAATAAGCTTTTTTTTTTTTTTTTTTCCTCGTTTCCTTCCCTTCTTTCTCCACTTTCTTCCCTTCGACCTTCATTACCAACTTTTTTTTCCAGTGTTTTTTCTCATTTTCTCCTACTTACTTCCCTCTTTTCCTCTTGTTACTTCCCTACCTCCCTCCTTATCCTCTCTCCCTCCTCCCCCTACTCTTCTTCCTATATTCTCCAGGTGCTCTCCAGTTTTTTCCAGCATTATAAAAAAGGTTGAGTCTCATCAGTTTTGGTGTGTGCTGCCACATTATTTTCTCTTTGTAAAAATTGCGTCACAAGTTCATTACAAGGGAGATGATTCCATTGGAAGGAAACATCAATCTTGATATCACAGTTGTCTTTTCAGGAACTTGAAGATTATTTTGTAGTAATTGGTTTTATAACTGTCAAGGTTAGGATCGAAGACTACCCAGGTTAGAACTTTAGGCTTCGGGTTCCTTGGATAGGCTGTCCCGGTAGGTTTGGCTCGTGTAATACCCATGAGTGATCCTTCCAGCAGCATCAAGGTACCCAGGAATGCTGGGTAGAGCTGAAGGTCCTAAAAATCAGAGCTTGATTTGGCCCAGACGTGGCTCCGATAAATTGTTTTCATGGATTATTTTGTCTTAAATACCTGCTTATTTTTTAATACCCCATTTCCCCTGAACTTAGAAGCCCTTCCCATCAGGGGGTTAACATTGCCATTGTGTGAATGGTATTATCTCAGTGCCGAGTCATTCGCTATCGACGCTAAATAAAGTTAAAAATCTTCGAGAAAACTTAAGGCCTTATGTCCAGACCAACAAGCTTACCTCGAGATCGATGTAGTTCATGTAGACGGCGTAAGGCAGGACGACACAGACGGCGGCGACCCAGGCGGCCAGGACGGCTAGGAAGGGCGGGGGCGCGGGGCGGGGCGGCGAGCACAGGCGCCGCTGAAGGTCCAGAGTGGCCAGCACTAGTGTCAGGGTGGTGGCATGGAGGGGCACGTCCTGGGGGAGGGGGGAGAAGAAGAGGCGGGGTTAATATTGGCATGCAAAACTCAACATTTCGTTATACATGTCTTTCATATTTTACCACTCGTTAACTGTTTTAGGATCCTGCTGTATTTTTTCACGTGATCTAAAAGCATCATCAGCTTTTGTAAAACTCGAGCAATATCATAAAAGTTTATTTAAACCCAAGGTAGGCACTGACCCCTGTGGCAATGCTATAAACAGAGACCCAGGGGAATGACTCGCCAATAATAACTTTTGTTTTCAGTTTCGCAACTAGTTCCCTTACTAACTGCATATGTATTACCTGTAGTAGCCAGAGCCATAGGTATAAATACAAGTTTATTATGAGACAACTTCCACTTTACCAAAAGCTTTCTTGATGTGTAGAGTTGCTGTAACTTGCCCATGTCATCAATGTGTGTGTGTGTGTGTGTGTGTGTGTGTGTGTGTGTGTGTGTGTGTGTGTGTGTGTGAGAGAGAGAGAGAGAGAGAGAGAGAGAGAGAGAGAGAGTCATCTGGGTGATGGGGTTGAAGAGGGGGAGTAAGTGGGATTTGTGAGGGAGGAGCGAGAGAGAATGGGAAAAAGGTTTAGTCTGTCTCTGTCTATCTGTCGTTCAGTCAGTCAGTCAGTCAGGCAGTCAGTCAATCAGTCAGTGTCAGTTACTCAACCAGTCTTTTTATTTATGCATCTATCTATCTGTCCCTGTACTTCTTGCCTACCTACCTGTCTTCCTTCCCATTTAACAGTCGATCTGTATATCAATTCTGTGTCTGTATACATATATCCCTTTTTGTTTTCTTACTCCACATTCTTCCACAATTTGCCACGAGAAATGGACCTTGTGCCTCGAGGAGTTCAGTAGTAAGCAGGAAAGTAAATCAGAGAGGAGTTACCGAAGGACGAGGAGGAGGAGGCGGAAAGGGAGAGCAAATATAATGTCTTTATTTTACATTATTTTCACAATCTTCAGACGATTTCATTTTAGTCAGGGGATGCGTTTCGATCGGAGGGGTCAGGCTTACCCTACTTTCTCCATTTCGTTGCGACAGATCTTCCTTATGTCCTTGTTTGTTTACTCTCAGGTTTGGGTTACCGTGTTTCCAGTGCTAATTTTGCTTATTTTTCTTCCCTCCTTCTGTTTACCTCGGATATAACCTCCTCACTTCGATAGGCCTTCCCGACCTGACCAGTACCGCCTGATGATAGCAAGAATACCATAGAAAAATCATCAGTTGTTTTCCACATCGTATCTTTTTTTTTTTTCCTTTGATTTTATGTTTTGTGTTTCCCCTTCATCCGACCTAGTGTATTCTGCTTCCTTCTATTTTTTTTTCGTCTTCTCATTTCAGTTTATTTCTCCTCACTTTTTGTGTTCGTATTACAAGATTTCTTTCTGGTTTTTCCTCTTGTTTTTTGTGTCCTATTTACTTCTTGTGTTCTGCTTATCGTCAGTGTTTTATATGCCATTTCTTCCTCCTGTTTTCCTTTCATTTTAATTCATTCTTGTCTTTGCTTTGCTTTCCTTTTTTAATGTTTCCTTTTGTTTCTTTTTCCTGTTGGTCGTGTCCTTTAGTGTGTTCTCTTATTTTCCAAAGTTCTGTTTTTTATTCATTTTTTTCCTCCCATATCCTTAGACATCATCTTTTTTTTTCATGTTTCCTCATGCTTTTTTATTTCCTTTCCTTTCTTCTCTTGGTTTCTTTGTATTTTTTCCCCTGTCGTCCTAAATCTGTTTGGTCTCCGCCTACCCACTCCAGTTTCCTCCTCAATCTCTTCCCTCCCTTCCTCCCTCTTTCCCTCCCTCTAACCATCCCTCCCTCTCGTATTCCTCCCCTCCCTCCCTGTAGTCGTCCCCACTCCTCTCCTTTTCGTCCCAGTCTCTTTCTCTCTTCCTTTCCTTCCTCTTTCCCTCTGGCCATTTTCTCACTCTTCCTGCTCCCTTCCTGAACCATCCTGATTTCTTTTTTCCTACTTTCTTCCTTGTTTCCTTCTCTTCCTCTGCCACATTTACCACTTTCTTTATCTGTCTGTCTGTCTATTTGTCTGTCTATATCTATCTATGTATCATCAATCTCGTCCCCAAACGACCCATCTTTCGTATATCATCCCTGACCTATCTGTCTATTCATCTGTCTATCCCTATCCATCTATCTATCTATCTGTCAGTCTGTCTATTTATCTGTCTCTCTATCTCTCACCCCAAATCACCCCTCTTTCGTACATGACCCCGGCCCTGTGAACTTTACGGGGCTGGCCAATGACACTCGTGGGAGGAACGAGAGGGAAGAGGAGGAAGTATAGACGTGTAGTAGTAGTAGTAGTAGTAGTAACAGGAGTAGTAGTCGTGGTGGTGGTAGTAGTTGTAGTGGGCGTGATTGTTGTTATCGTCGTCGTCGCGGTAGTCGTAATGGTGGTAGTAGTGATGACAGTAGTGGGATAGTGGTAGTACTGGTAGTTGTGGGGGCGGCGGCAGTTGTCATGGTTGTTTTGTTGATGTCGCTGTTGTCATTTTCGTTGCGGTAATTGTAGTTGTTTTAAGGGAGGACTTGCGCTGGTGGGTATACATTTATCATCTTTCCGATTGAAATTCACGTGTATCATACTTTAACATAAGCTTAGAGAGTAAATCACACTTATCTGGTGCGAAAATTGCATTGTCCTTGCATATATTGTACGAGTTACGTGGTGATTGTGTGTGTGTGTGTGTGTGTGTGTGTGTGTGTGTGTGTGTGGTCCGCAGTGGCTTCTGGGTGATGGACTGAATGGCCTTTTTTGAGTGCCAGGTAAAAATTGAATAACCTCACCTTTCCTCACTTCCTCCAGTCCTGCCTCTCCTCTAAGACTCAAAATATCTTTAACGCGTTGAATATGACTGTGACTACTGGACATGTACATGTGTCTGTCTATTTAGCTGTTTCTGTGACGATAATGATGAAGTTTGAATATAATGACAGCTTATAAGGCCTGTGACTAGAGTGCACTGAACTTGCAAAGAATGATCTAAGGATTATATAGATGATGAAACGAGAAAAATGTGAATCAAAACAGAGTCGTCTAACATCTCATTAATCATACATCCACACATCAGTTTCAGTCCAGCACACTCACCCCAATCCAAAAAACTTGCACAGTATGTGGAGTCAAGATTTATTATACAACCGAAATGCATACAGAACGTGTAAATGAGATAGCAAGTCTGTAAAAGGTACTTATGCCTTTTTTATATCTACATCTATACATCTTTACTATATGTACATCTATATTTAATTATTTATGTCTATTTTGTCTATCCATCTATCTATTAATTCATGTCTATCTATCTATCTATCTGTCTATTTATATAGAGGGTGTCCCGGGTATAAATACCCTAAATTACAGAATGAAAAGAATTTTGAGATTACTGAAAAAATCCACGTTAACTTCAACGATCAATAAAGGATTACGAGCATGCACGCTAAAAAAAAAAAAAAAAAAAAAAAAAGGATTACACTAGTTTTCGAAAAATACCAGTGAAATTTGAAGGGATGAGGGGGGTACCATGGTGACGTGCCAATCAGCCGCGGTGCATACATTCATGGATACACACACACATACAAACGTAAATAAATGACAGAATATGTGGGGTATTGAAAGGATGGCAAAACGGCTAACGTAAATTACTGGGAGTATCACAGAATTATTTGAGGGATTAAAGCATAGCCAGTGTGGATTATTGGAAGGATTACACGATGTCAAGAGAGATAACATGGATTTGCTCGTGTCAACATAGCAGTGATGTGTGAAGGGACGCGAGGGGCTGCCATGGTGATGTGTATAAACAGAACAATAATGTGGTCGTGGCAAGGAGATTTAATTCCCCCCAAAAATAAAAGACGTAATCAGATAAATTTCGCACCGACAGTGGTTGACATGAGTCATTTAGTTGACGGAAAAAGGGATTTTTGCTGACATAGTTCAGTGTATATTTTGTCAACGCGTTGCAATAAACTGTTGATAGCAATTAAATTATTGTATTTATGAAACACATCGTAAGCCTAAGTCATTCCCAGCAGCCGTGTTCCAAAGCTGTTGATAAAAGTTAATACACATACGGTACGGAATATTCACTGAGCATACTATTAGTCTACAAAATACTGTTGTATATTAACCGTATGTAAAAACAGTATATCTATGATGCACTCTAAAAAAATATGAAATGTAGTGGTAATTATTATTCGTTTGTATTTATGAAGCATACTGTAACCCTGTTTAATACCCTGTTACGTATATAAGAGTTTTGACAACCGTGACAGTTGTACGTTTATGAAGCACTCTGTGGTCCTTCGCTATTCCCTGTGATGTAAATCTGTCGGTGAAAAATACGAGCATATTCTTGAAATGCGTTATGAATCTATGTAATTATCTGTTATTTGAGACTGTATATATAAAAAGTTGTATTCATATTCATTATCCTCGCTGTAACCTAATTAAAGTCCTTTTTTATGAAACTCACTAAATAAATGTAATGCTCATATTTTTCGTAAGTACTTTTCTCAGCTTATACCGTTTTCTGTTATATAAAGCTGTTGATGGAAGGGACACGTGTATATTTATAAAACGTGCACTAAATCTGTGGAATATGCTATTGCGTAAATATAGTGGGGGAAAAAAAAAAAGGTATGAGACTAAACCAGCTATGAAACAAGATCTGTCAGTCGAATAATGTGCTATAATGAGAAGTGATTAAATTATGGAAGTGTTTTTAAATCCCTCTATAATCGTTTGTAACACCCTGCAGTCGTATTAACAGCACTTCCCTTTTATATTATACTACATACATATTTGTACAGTACAGTGGAGCCCTGAAATCTATCCACTTACCTCTCCATTTAGTTGTCTGTCGCGTAGTCTGTCTGTCTTGCTATGTATCTGTATGTAGTATATACCTACCTGCTTGCCAGTGATTATCTGACGGTCTATCCACTTACCTTTCTCTCTATCTATCTGTTCATCTATATACCTACTTACCTACCTACTTGCCTACCTACCTACTTGTCATTCAGTCATGTAGTCAGTCCAACCATTCATTCAATCATTTAGTCAGTCAGTCAGCCAATCAGTCAGTCAGTTTGCGTCTGTCTGCACCGCATCCTGTGAGAGAGAGCCTCGACAATAGGTTCTCCAGGCGCTTGTGCCCCTAAGTACTCAGTAACGAACTCCCCATTGGCAAAGCATAGTACCCTAACAATACCTACCTACCTCAGCACGGTATCTCTCCATCTCGTTCTCGGTTTCACTCTCCTCCTCCTCCCAATCACCTCGCTCTCATGCACCCTCCGAGTCAGCTTTCACTCTCCGGTAAATATGACCTTTTTATTTACAGAGTGTACAGTAAGTTTGTGCAATTCTTCGTTATGTGCTGTAATGCTGGTGACTAAAATAACACTAATCTGTATGAAACACACTGTAATCACTGTAACTTATGTGATTTTGTGCTGTATAAATGTGATAAAAGTAATACTGGTGTTATAAATTCATGGATAAAAACTGTAAACCACTGTAATATATTTTTGTAATGTAAAGCTAGTCAAAATTAGTAGGTCAATATTTATGAAGAACACTGTATACCTGTGTAATAATATCATACCTTTATTTTTTTAACAGACTGTAAGCCCACGTAAGTCCTTGGCATATAAGACTGTTGACAAATGTAATATGCATAATTCTTTTGGGAGGCACTGTAAGCTTATGGTATACCCTGAAGTCCCTTGTGTTTCCTCCTTTTGCTGGATACGACTGTTGACAAAATATGCTTATGTTTATGAGTCGCACTGTAAGCCTCTATTATTCCCAGCAGCCCTGTGATTAAGCCTGTTTTACGCCCATGTTTATGAAGCACACTGTAGGGAAAAAGCGAGAAGGAGGAAAAGAACGGGAGAATTACTGTTAAAGAAAAAAAAGCTTAGACACGAGGATAATGAGAGAGAGAGAGAGAGAGAGTCTTTTCAATACGACTTTTGATGGAAATTATGCGCGTTCGTTTATAAATCACAGCTTAACCCAGTGTAATACTCTTCAGTTCCATGTAATGCCAAGTTGGGTAAGATTATAATAAAATGAAATTCGCCCAAGCCCTTATAATCCTCTTTTAAATAAGCCTGTTGATAAGGGTACGTCTGTATGTATGGAGGACTAATCCCGTATAAGTGCTTGACATGTAGGACTGTTGACAAGAATATCATTTATGGGCACACTGTAAACTATCCTAAGACCTTGTTATGAAAGAATGCTGACATAAGTAATAGGCCCGTATTCTCATCGGGTAAGGAAGCTCCCTAGCACCTTTTCTTTAGCGATTTATTTTTGGACAATTTTCCCATCCTATTCTTACTGTTTTATATGATATTTTCTTCATCCTTTATTCTTCTCCCTACCCTTGTATCATCATGAACCATTTCTTTAAACTGTAACGTCCTTTGTTCATCATCTTGACCCTCTTTCCAAACTAAGGAAGGGGGAGGTAGGGTTCGAAAATTGGGAAATGGAGAGTCCAGGTCCAAACTTTAAAATGTAGCGGTAAAAATGGAGAGAAGATTTGGATGATGTGGCAAAATATTAAATGCGTTTTCATTAACGTACCAGCACTGGAAAACCTTGGCCTCACCTCGGATGTTTGTATATCACCTCTTTGACTCGGAATTACCCACAGTTCTATCGAGATTATCCAAATTTTCCATGTAAAGATCTTTTTTTTACGACTTTGATTAGGATTTTCTGTTTTATTACGAAGGTCTTCAAGTCTACAAGATATGTTTTATAAATTTTTTGTTAATCCCCTTAATTCAGAATTACCCCGAGTCATATAGAGATGGTCCAGAATTTACAAGTAGGTTTTTTGCGAATTTACGTAAAAGCTTCTATAGATTATGTTTTAAAGACTTTGTGTATGACTCTTTGTCTCAGAAATACCCTAAATCATACTAAGGTGATCGGAATATTCCATGTAAGGGTTTGTGAATGTTTACCAAAACTTCTTTGAGTTGTGCTTTGGAGGCTTGTGAGAAGGTAGATCAGGAAGTATATGAGGGACGAGACGATAAGGAAACCTGTATATTGAATAGTGTTTGCGGTGGCCACGATGTATGTTAGTATGAAACTCAGATTTAATGCGGCTGCTGCTGTTGATGATGATGATGATGATAACGATGGTGCGACTTTTGAGTAGTTTGGTGATATAATGATGGTGCGACTTTTGAGTAGCAGTTTGGTGATATTTAGATAGCAGTGACATGAGCGTCGACTCTGTGTTCAGTATGCAGCACCGCCATATGAACATAGCACCACATTTCACACCCTGCCCGCATGGTGGATGAAATTGACGCTAACCAGAGAAAATGAGAGAAAGACATTTACATTCAGAAAATTAGTTTATCTTTTCCCTGTTGCCAGGAATAGCACACAGTGATCCTCAGTGGAAACTACAATAATGAACTTTCTTGGCACATAGAATTAAAGAAAAGGTACTTATGGATAAATCTTCAGAATCTCACTATTTATAACTATTTTAAATTTTTTGTTCTTAAATACGTAAATTTCTCTAAATATATTCCTGCAGTTTGTGTGTTTGTGTGTGTGTGTGTGTGTGTGTATGTAGCTGTCGCCTTGGCCTCAACTCTTCTTCTGTAAGAGTTGCTAGAAATCCGCGCTAATATGCATCTTGGAATAATTATCGTTACTTTACCATTATGTGAAATATTGAATGCCGCTTTTGTTGACCTAGAAAAAAATGTATATTGGAATTTCCCAGGAATTTCTGAAACGATGCCGAAACTGGGGAAAAAATGGTGTGAATAGAATTTTAATGAGTCCTGCTATTGGAGCCCACCGGAACTTCGACCTGAGGCTAAATTTACATTCTCTCTCTCTCTCTCACACACACACACACACACACACACACACACACACACACACACACACACACACACACACACACACACACACACACACACACACACACACACACACACACTCCCTCAGGCCTTTCTGCTCGTCCTTTTTTTTTTTTTTTTTACCTCTTATGGCCTCAGCTTTTTCATTTTCTGTCTTGCCTTGTCTTTTCTCGTCGTTCCTCATGTTCCCTCACTTTTTACTTTTCCCCTTCCTTATCCGGTTCCATGATTATTTATTTTTTCCACATTTTCACCTGGAATTTCTTTTTTCTATATCCTTATTTTCCCTGTCATTGCCATTTTTCTCTTCCGTCCTCTTCTCTTTTCTCACAGTTATCTTTTGTGTACCTTCCCGTATTCCCCTACCACACTCCTCCTTACGTTTATTACTGTCTTCCTAGCTCTTATCTCACACCCTTCCCTTTCACTCCTATTAACTTTCACTTAGTCACCCCTCATCACTTTTTCTCATTTCCTCTTACATTCATCTCTCATCCCTTTCATTTTCTCTTTCCATTTCTCCCGTTGCCCTCTTTCCAGTCTTGCTCTCTCCTTCCCTGTCTTCTGTTTCAATCCTGCTTTTTTGTTTTTGTCACTCCTTTGTTGTAATTCTTCTTTGTCTTCCTCACTTTCTCTCCTCGGTACTTTCCCTCTTCATCCTCTTTCATTTCCTTCACCTCCCTTCCTTTGTCATTCTCTCCTGTCGCTTTCCACCTCATCACTCCCTCTCCCATTTTAGTTCGCTTTTATTCCTTCCTCTTTTATCTCTTCTACTTCCTCTCACTTCTTTTTTCTCACGCCCTTCCTTCCCTTCCTCTTTGACTCCATTCTTTATCCTCCCTCACCTCATTCCTCTGCTGCACATATCTTCTTATATTTCTTTCTTTTCCTTCCTTTGACTGTTTTCTAGCTGTGTCAATAATTTTTCACTCCTTCCCGTACCTCCCCCTTCGAATGATACTATATTTATTCCTTCCTCCATTTCTCTCCTCTCTTTCCTTCCTCTCTTGCCCCAGTCTGCTTTTCTCTTACTGTTTTCCATGCATCTCTATTCTTCCACTTAAACTCCAATTGCCTCCTTTTCTCTCACATCTCACTTCTCTCTACAGTAAATTCTCAAGACTTTTTTTTTCTTCTTTACCTAGTCTCATTTCTTCGTCTTCTCTCAATTTATCCCATTACTTTTTCAGTTTCTTAGCTAAGTTGAAGTTTGTCATGTGTCCTTCTTGTCTTATCCTTTCCCTTTAAATATAGCAGGTATTTCCCATTTTCTCTCCTACTTCTTCGATCTTCTCCTTTAGTGACTTTTCATTATCATCTCGGTGCGTCTTTTTGCTACACACACACACACACACACACACACACACACACACACACACACACACACACACACACACACACACAGACTCGCATAAAGTGAAAAATATATTTGAGTTCTGGTGTGATACGTCTCCTCTCTCTCTCTCTCTCTCTCTCTCTCTCTCTCTCTCTCTCTCTCTCTCTCTCTCTCGCGTGGTAATATGAACAAAACAATCAGTGTGGGCTGTGGCACCATACCCCTCCTCCCCCGGCATCTCTTTCATTGTTATCTGCAGAGTTTAATGAGAGTGGAGGGTGATGCTAAGAGAGAGAGAGAGAGAGAGAGAGAGAGAGAGGCCTGCATGGCAAGCGCAGATTTAGAGAGGAGAGAAGGGAACTGGAGGATCAGTGAAGTAAAATATGGCGGAAGGGGAGGAAGGATTACGCAGGGGAAAGTGAGCAAGGGAGAGGATGAAAGAGAGGAAAGGAAGTGAAGGAAGAGGGGAAAGAATGAGAGAAGAAGTAGGTCAGGGGAAAGGAGGATGACTCACAACAAGTAATGAAAGAGTGAGAGAGGAAAAGAGGGTGAGTAAGAGAGGACGAAAAGGAGTGAGTGAAGGGAGAACAGGAGGAAGAGGAGGAAAAAGAAGAAGAAGAAACGAGGAAAGCAGGTGAAGGAAACGAGAAAGAGTAGGCGAAAAAAATTGAGGAAAAAGACGAAAGTGACATCCGTAAGACGTGAAGGAAAAAGAGGAATTGTGGTTAAGAAAAAGGGAAAGGATTGAGAGAGGGAAAGAGACAGAAGGAAAACGGAAAAATGAGAGTAAAAGAAACGGAAAGGAATAAATAGAGAGGAAAAAATTACAGAAACAGGGGGTGAGCGTGAGAGAGAGAGGAAAGCGAAGAAACTGAGGGAAGATTTAGGGAGGACAGAGGCGATGATGAGAGAAAGGAAAACAGAGGGAAAAGATGTAAAAGAAAAGAAAGATGAGGGGAAAATGAAGAAGAGTGAGAGGAAATGAGCGTAAGGACAAGGAAAGTAGAAACTGTGTGAAAACAGAGAGAAGCCACGCAGATAATCAGACCATGTACATATTTTAGGATTTAAGCTGATGTACTGGTTTAGAGTTGCTGTACACACACACACACACACACACACACACACACACACACACACACACACACACACACACACACACACACACACACACACAGAGGGGGAAGAGGGGGAATGTGAAACGAGAGGAAATGAGGAAACATGAGGCAGAGGGAAGAGGGAAATGTAATAATTAACTATGAATGATGGATTCAGAAGGGCGAGAAGAGAAGGATGGGAAGGAAGGAAGGAAGGAATGAGAAAAGGATAGAAATAGATAGAAGGAGGAAGAAGATCGATAAGTAGGGGGGAGGAAGCAGGTGAAGAACGGAAGGAATAGTGGGGATGGATGGAAGTGAACAAGAGAGAGAGAGGAAAGGCAGGAAACGGCAGGAAAAGGCACAATAACAGACTGGGATAAGTAGAGAAACGTAGTGAGTGTGAGCTGTTAGGTGAAGAGTGAAATTAGATGGACGTGGAGGAAAAAGTAGGGTGCGAGAAATAAGGTAACGAGGCAAGGTGAGGAAAAGGAAGTCATGATGAGGCAAAGGAAGGAGGAGAGAGGCAAGGTGAAAAAAAGGAGGGGATGGTGAGGCAAGGGATGGTAGAGAGTGGCAGGGTGAGGCAAAGAAAGGTAGGAGGAGGCAGGGTAAGACAGAGAAAGGCAGGGAGAGGCAGGGTGAAGAAAAGAAAGGTACGGAGAGGCAAAGGAAGGCAGGGAGAGGCTTGAGGAAGGTCGTTTGTTTAGCCGGTGTTAATCGCTACTCGGGTTAAAGGTGGGCTGGCCGGCACACACCCTTCCTCAATCATTGCCATCTTTGTTGTTGCTTGCCCTCTTCCTTGTGTGTGTGTGTGTGTGTGTGTGTGTGTGTGTGTGTGTGTGTGTGTGTGTGTGTGTGATTATTATGGCTTATTTGTACTTGCCTGTGTTTACGGTAGCTCTTGTTCCTGAGTGTTTGTGCTAACTTATTAGGCTGTGGGTGTGGTTGTGTTTGTGAAAGCCACAGGTGTATTTGTAGGAGCATTTTCAGCGCGTGTTCATTTGCGGTTGGGTATATGTATTGAGCGTGTGTATATATGTGTGGGAAGGAAGGCTTTGTGTGTGTGTGTGTGTGTATGTGTGTGTGTGTGTGTGTGTGTGTGTGTGTGTGTGTGTGTGAACGTGATGGCCTGAACACTAGCGACGCTTCTTCACTCCTCTGCTTCTTTCACCTTGCCTCACCATCTTTGCATCCCTCTTATCCATTCCTTCCTCTGCCTCCTTCACCGCCATATATCTTTCATTTCTATTTTTCTCTGTCATCCTCACCCTCCCTACCTCCATCATCACATCCTCTACTTATCTTACTTTTCTTGCCTTCCTTCCTTTTTTCTCTTCCCCCCCTCATTTCTTTCTCTGCCTTCCTGCTCCTTTTGCCTCATCTCCTGTGCCTCGTTCGTCTCCTTACCTCATTTCCTCTGCCCCATTCATAACCTCTCCTGTCTGCCTCATTTTTCCGTGTCTTATTTTTCACTCCAGCCACTCCTGCCTGCCCTGCCTCATCTCCCCTACCTGCCTCACCTCCTTGTCTGCTGCCACGACAGGTGAGGTAACGCCCAAGTAAGGCAAAAGAGTGATGGAATGTGTGTATACGTGCCTGCCTCAGTGAAGCTGGTCTGAAATTGCAAAACATACAACAGCATCATCATCATCAACAACAACCCTAAAATACCACCACCACCATCAGGAACAACAAAAGCAACAACAACAACAGTAATAATAAGACAAACACCAACAGCAAAACCAACAGAAGCAAAAATTAAAAAATAACGTACCAGCAACAGAATAGTAATAACAGCCATGAAAGAGTGTCCTCCCCATACTTCAATTGTGGTTAAGGTGGGAGTTACAGTAGCGTCCACTCGGCATAGATTCCCTTTGTGGTATTGTGAAGCCTTGATGCCATGACAACAACAGTTACTAAGGGTCGTGTGTGTGTGTGTGTGTGTGTGTGTGTGTGTGTGTGTGTGCGTGCGCTTATGTAAGAGCAGCGCATCACCGTCAGTGTCATTTTTTCCATGTTTGTGAGGTCTTTCAGAACTCTGTGTGTGTGTGTGTGTGTGTGTGTGTGTGTGTGTGTGTGTGTGTGTTTGTGATGTATGTGCAACGCATCACTGTCAGTGTCATTTTATCCAAGTTTGTGAGAGCTTTCACACACACACACACACACACACACACACACACACACACACACACACACACACACACACACACACACACACACACACACACACACACGAGCGCGCTCGCCCGCTATATCTATCTATATCTATCTATCTATCTATCTATCTATATATAAAGAGAGAGAGAGAGATGGATACATAACGTAGAGAGAGAGAGAGAGAGAGAGAGAGAGAGAGAGAGAGAGAGAGAGAGAGATGGATACATAACGTAGAGAGAGAGAGAGAGAGAGAGAGATGGATACATAACAAATATCGATAGATAGATGCAGGCAGAGTGGGACAGAATGGTTCAGACTAAGATACTCGTATAATGAAATCGACAGGAGAGAGAGAGAGAGAGAGAGAGAGAGAGAGAGAGAGAGAGAGAGAGAGAGAGAGAGAGAGAGAGAGAGAGAGGAAGTGTTATCCTGTCATACTGAAGTGTTGACAAGGCTCTTCCACAACACGGGAGGAGAGTGTGGGCGTGGGGGGAGAGTGGGGGTGGGAGAGTGGGGCTTGAAGAGTGTGGGAATAAATGGTGTGGGTGGAGTGAGGATGTGGGGTTGGGAGAGGGAGAGGGTGGGAGAGGAGGAGGGTGGGGAGAGTGTAAAGGTAAGCAAGCTTTGGGAGTGGGAGAATTCGGGGAATGAATAGTGTTAGTGGAGTGTTAATGTGGGTGTTGGAGAGTGTAGGTGTGGAAGAGTGTGGTGAGTGAGTGAGGGTAGGCGAGGCTGGGCAGGGAGACTGTGGGGGACAGAAAATGGAAAAGGAGAATGCAAGAGAAGGAGAGAGAGAGAGAGAGAGAGAGAGAGAGAGAGAGAGAGAGAGAGAGAGAGAGAGTGTGGGGTGGGAGTGTTAGGGAGGGTGAATGTGGGGGTGGAAGAGTGTGGATGATGGAGAGTGTTAGGGAAGGAGTGTAGAAGAATGTGGGGGAGGGAGAGTGTGTAAGAGTGTGAGTGAGGGACATGGAGAGCAAGAGTGCATGTGGCCGAAGGAGAGTGTGGGAAGAGAATGCGGAAGAGCGAAAGGAAGAAGAGTGTGCGAGAGAATAAGGGTGGATGAGAGAGAGAGAGAGAGAGAGAGAGAGAGAGAGAAGCATTAACGCTGTTAATACCTTAATACAAAATTTAATCTCATCAGGCATTCACAACATTGTTTTCGGAATAAGGGCTCATGCCTTACGGATCTCGAATTTCTTCAACTACCGGTATGTAATGAAAATGCACGACGAGACTAAATCCGTTGACATAGTAGATCTTGATTTCCAAAAGCCACAGATTTGCGTGTACGTACAAGGAACAGTCCTGTACAGAGTTCTTTTTTATGCTCGCACCACAACACCACTGCACCCACACTGCAAGTATACTTGTCGCTGAGCATTTCACGCCTCAATACCCATGCTCGGTGTCGTGTTTTATCGCGCAGTTTAAATTCTCGTTGTCGTAAAAAATCGATGTGCGCTAAAAATAAATCCGATAACCTTGACGGCGTTGTCTGAAAAGGTATTGATATTTTGGCCTACACAGAGGTGGTATATCTACGTTTCTGTTTGCGGTATCTATCTATATATCCGTATAAAAAAAGTATGTGTGTGTGTGTGTGTGTGTGTGTGTGTGTGTGTGTGTGTGTGTGTTCCAGAACAGAAATGTCGGCAGTAACTCGGAATGACTGTAAGTACGAGGACCTCTTCTAACTCACTTAACAAAGTTGAACATTATTTTGTTTGGGTCTCTTAACACTACTTAGGGACCGTCTCAGTAAGAACGAAAACATGGTTAAATTCCACCTCAGTCTAGTAGCATTTTTGTACGTCTGCTTTATCCTGCAGTTTCCACAATTTCTGGCCTATATTTCCAGCCTATACTGCATACTCCATTATATCTGCTTATTATTATCTACACCTGCTCCTTCTTCTTCTGGCGTTTATCTATCTATCGCCGCTTGTTCCAGCATCCATGTCTGTTTTAATACATCTCTTTTAAAGAATAAAACATTTTCGGTGTAGTTCAGTGACGCCGTATTCATCTCTCGATCTGCGTATGCCCTGATATTGGACTTCGAAACCTTTCCATAACTTCCAGCTCTCACATTTTTACGCGACACCGATTTCTGTTTCCACAACACATGCGTCTATTTACACTACACCTACACCTGTTTACACCACACCAGCACCTATTTGCACCCCACGGACACCTATTTACGCCGTACCGACACCTATTTCCACAACAACTACATCTGTTTATACCACACCTATACCCACATCTATTTACGCTACACCTACACCTCTCCAAACCCACAAATCACACGTACCTGCATCATGGGCACGAAGTAGCACAGAAAGCTGCCGAAGACCCAGTTCTGTATGAGCAGGATAGCCAGGGAAAGGGGCAGGACGGTGAACCCCATTATCAGGTTACAGAAGCCCACGTTCAGCAGGTAGGCACACGTCTGGTCCCTGTGCAGGCGCCGACGAAGGATGTGTACGACCATGGCAACGTTCCCGAGGCTCCCAAGGATAATTAGGAGGCAGTAGATGATTATGAAGAGCGGATAGATGGTCTGGAGGCGGCGACGGAGGTAAGGGCGGGAGAAATCGACAGTCTCGTTGGGGAAGGACTCGAAGTTGTGGATGATCTGAGCGAGGAGCTTGTCCGGAATGGTCCTCATGTCGGGGCTTGAGTGCTGGTACGAAGGCATCTTGCTTCCCTACCGCCTTGCCTGCCTGACTGACAGCTGCAAGTCTGCTGCCATATTTCAGTCATAAGTATTGCATGCTAAACTTGCGGTAGCATTTCTGAGTTTTTCATATTCTGTATATTGATTTGATTGCTTAGTTTCTGCTAGCATTTTAACTATTGTTTGTTTGCTTGACTGATTGATTGATCGACTGCATAATTTCACCCTGCATTGTTCAGTTATCTTCATTGCTCACATATTGGCAGAATTTCATGCACTTGATTAATTGCATCATTTGTCATTTTTTTACCGTTTCAGTTGCGCGGACAAACTTACGTATGTCATTTAAGCAAGTACCAGGTGCTTATGTTCAGGTGAGGGAGAAGCTAGTAGTCAAAAGGGATAAATGCCATGTCTGTTAATTCTGTGGCTGTTACGGATGCACTAAAATATTTTCACTTGGGCTAACAACACACCATATTTCCCAGTCGATAAATTTCCTGCCAGCTGGGGTTGATTTTCTATTTGCTTGTTTGGTTCATAGTTTATATTCTGCTAGCAGTTTTTTTAAGTATCTATTTTAGTTTTGTTTTGTGTTTATTGGAGCTAGAATGTATTTGTTCCATGGTCATGTTATTTATATTACAGAACTTTGATTTTTTGCTTTCACTATTTTTTCCAACCCTCTCATTATTTTGAGTGAGTGTTCACTGTTTTATTTTTTGCGTTCGTTCCTCGCAGTGCCTTGAGTTGTGTTCGCTACTTTATTTATTTATTTATTTTTTTATTATTAATATTTATAGTGACTGGTCCATGTGCTCGCCATTTCTTCATTGTTACACTTTACCGTCTTCGCACTGACTTGGTTTCATGTTCACTGCTTTATACCTTTAATGATCTGTTTCTTACATTTTACTTGAATTTCATGATCACTCTTTCTTTTTCATTCTTTGGTTCTTTGTGGTCTTATTGTTATCTGCTTTTTTCTTTGGTTAGATATTCACTGTCATTGCTTTCGTTATGACTTTTTTCTTGTTCTGTACATATGAGCTTTGATATATTCATTGTTTGCGTCTTGTTTTATTTCTGTGATTATTACTTTATTATATTTATCTTGAGCTTAGTTTAAATAATGTTTTGTCTTTATTCCTAGCTCACTGTTTTGTTCCCATATTTGTTTGCCTCTTACGATGTTATTCTTTTATCATGTTTATTTTCCCACGCTGATGTGTATTTTCCCACACTGATGTGCATTTTCCCACACTGATGTTTATTTCCCACACAGATGTTTACTTTCCCACATTGACGTTTCTTATCCTACGCTGATGTTTATATACCCACATTGATGTTTATTTTCCCACACTGGTGTTTATTTTCCCACATGATGTTTATTTTCCCACACTGATGTTTATTTTCCCACACTGGTGTTTATTTCCCACACTGGTGTTTATTTTCCCACACTGGTGTTTATCTTCCCACACTGGTGTTTATTTTCCCACACTGGTGTTTATTTTCCCACACTGGTGTTTATTTTCCCACACTGGTGTTTATTTTCCCACACTGGTGTTTATTTTCCCACACTGGTGTTTATTTTCCCACACTGATGTTTATTTTCCCACACTGATGATTATTTTCCCACACATGATTATTTTCTCATATTCCTGTATATTACTCTGATGTTTATTTTTCCATCTTCCTGTATATTTCTGACGCTTGTTTTTCAGGCTCATTTTTCCCGCACTGTTGTTTGTTTCCCGACTCTTGTTTATTTCCCACACTATTTGTTTTTCCACAGTGTTGTTTATTTTTCACTCATCTTCACATAAAACGCTTGGCTAGATTTTTACGCGTTTTATTTTTCATCACACATAGGATGACATATTAATACTCACACATTAATGGCTTTCACGATATTCTCTTTCGTTGATTTTTTAGTTTGAGTTTTTTCAGCCATTGGAGTTTTTCATATTTCTCCGTTCTCTCATTTTTCTGGTCAGCCTCCTCCCTTTTTATGGTCTTTTTTCGTTTTCCCAGTTAATGGTTTTGCTTTCTTCCTTTTACTCATTTCTGAACACGTGGCTTCTTTAACCTGAGTAAGCCTGAAAAGGAAAGAGAGAGAGAATTAAGTTTAAGCTGAACGTGGGCGATGAATAAGTATATGAGTGAATGTAGGTGAGTTTGTGAGTGAGTGAGGGAATATGGGTGATTGTGAGTAAATCTGAAATTCGGTGAACATGAGTGAAGTCTTGGTGACGAAAAAATATGAACGACTGAATGAGTTTTAATGATACAAGTGATTAAAGAATAAATACATGTGAGTATGCATGAGTTTATTTTGAGTGAATGGGGGTCAGTATGAGTGAGTGGGGGTGATTATGATCGTGTGAGTGATGAGGTGGGCGTAAGTGTAAGTGCACATGAAAACGTCTTTGAATATGATGGGTGAGTGAGGAAGTGACCGAGTGTGAGTGAGAAATGTATATGAGTGGATGGGTGAATGAGTGTGGGTGAATATTAATGTACGACAGAGTAATATGAGTGGGTGAATGGATGATTAATTGAGAGAAATATGGGGAAGTGTGAGAAATAAAGGGTGAAGCTTTAAGATGCAGCTGGCACAAAAATCTCAATAATAATATAGAGTAAAATTAAGCATAAACTTCTTGGTGAAATGCAAATACATCCTCCTCCTCCATCTCCTCGTCTTCCTGTTTCCCCTTTTCCTCCTCCTCCTCCTCCTCCTCTTGCTTCTCCTTTTCCTTCTCCTCCTCCTGCTTCTCCTCCTCCTCCTCCTTTTCCTCACATGGAGTGGGAGGACGCCTGAAACAGGAACATAAAAGTACAAAAGCTAGAAAACTTTCGGCAGAACAGTCTAATCTTGTAAGTAGCACAACAGTAGCTTTGAAAATACAGTTAAACACAAATAGCTTAACACAATTCTGAAACTTAAAATGAAGCTCAGCAAAGTCTAAATTCCAGGTAAACATTAAGAGTTCAAAATTTACCATACAGATAAAAACAGAAACTTCAACACAACTCGAAAAGACAGGTATACATAAAAAGCTTATTAAAAACTGATAGAATAAAAGGGACAGTGGGAGCGAAATTGAAATAAACATTGAGAGAAAGGTGAGATGAAAGTGAATGAGAGTGACTGGGGGAGGCGGACTCCAAAAATAAATAGATAATTAAATAAAAGAAGAGAGTGACATAAAACACTGCCACTTTTCATTTCCGATTGTTTTACACGTGGCGCAGCATCCATTAATTAAGAGAACAACGCGTGCTTATTTTTTATTTTCTATTTTTATTTTTGGCGATATCATATATTAAAAGTTTTCCATAACAGAATAATATGTCATGTAGTATCCACATATACAGTATACACTTTAGGCGAAACTACTACTACTACTGCTACTACTATTACTACTACTAATATCGGGTCCCTCGCGCATTTAATTATTCTGAAGCCTGGACGAAGGAATGCGGTGCGCTGACCATCCCGTGATGTTAGTTCAGTTATCTCCCTTTGTGTTTTCCAGCGCTCGAAAGAACATTAAACGGCACAATACAGGACGTTATATTGCTTAAGATACCAGATTTATAGATTCTCTCTCTCTCTCTCTCTCTCTCTCAATAGATATCAAACTCCAGGGTTACATTACATTTTTTGCTTGGTATATTTCTCAAACCATGATCCACCATACACCACCTGATGACTCGACTTGCCTATTCTCCTCTACATACACCACTACATTTCACTCCCCCTCCCCCCTCCTCCCAGCAACTCTCCAATTCTCAAGGCGAAATATATGACTTCAAGTTAGGTAGTTTAGAAGCGAAGTTGGAATATTCTAGGGTTATGAAGTTGTAGTCGATAGTTATGAAGGTACTGTAGTAAGGCTTGGAAGGTGGTAAGGACTGGGGGTAGAAAGGTTGGGGTAGGTGGGCAGATGGTGGGAAACGGAAAGTGATTTGTTATGATGCTGAAAAGGCTTAGGGGGGAGATGAAGCTAGGAAGGTAGTAAGATGGTGTCCCTAGGAAGGGTATGAAATTTGCAGACATTTAGGCTTGATTGGCTTGGACGGTCAACTTGGGTACGCTGTAGTTTTAAAATGTGGTCAGTTTTGATTTGATTTAGTGGGTCATTTAGATTAGGTTAGATGGAACTACAGAAGGCCATTCACACATTCATTATTGCTAGGTTAATTTCTCTTCCATTATTCCAGGTTAGAAGAAATTGTCCTGAATGTTATGCCACCGTGACGCACCTCACTTCGTCGACGAAAGCACTTACTTTCATCACTTCAAGGCCTCATAAAGAACCGGAAAGCCCGTCTGCAGCATTCAAAGGCTCCACCAACACGCCGGCACACAGACAGGCAAGCAGATATACGTTTAATCCCCGTCCTATTAGTGTCAGTGGTGAGAAAGTTGGGGTGAGGGAGCGATAAGAAATTTGCTGGAAGTCTGATAATTTTTTGATGAGTAAAAAGTCGCTTCGGACGCAGAGTAAGGCGCAGTGAAGGGAGGGGAGAGGAAGATGAGAGGGAGAAAGAAAGGAAAGGGGGAGGAAAATGAATGTGGAGGAGGGAAAAGGGGGAGGGATGATGATAGAGAGGAGTGATGATGGGAAGAAAAGGGAAAGAGAGATGATGGGGGAGGGGAAAGGAGAGGAAGGTGATGAGGGAGGGGAAAGGAGAGGGAGGTGATGAGGGAGGGGAAAGGAGAGGGAGGTGATGAGGGAGGGGAAAGGAGAGGGAAGTGATGAGGGAGGGGAGAGGAGAGGGAAGTGATGGTGGGAGAGGACGGGGAAAGGGAGGATAGTGACGGTGGAAGGTGGAAGGGAAAAGAAGTGGGATGATTGTGAAAGGCAAAAGGAGGCGAATGATACTGAAAGAGGAAGGTGGGAAGGAGAAAGGCAGATGGAGAGGAAAAAGGGGAAAGGGGGAGGGGTAGTAATGCTAGGGAAAAGATAATTATTGAGAAGGAAAGGGAAAAGGAAGAGAGGTGAGAGACGAGAAGAGAAGGAGCGAGATATAATGAAGAAGGTGTGTGTGTGTGTGTGTGTGTGTGTGTGTGTGTGTGTGTGTGAGAGAGAGAGAGAGAGAGAGAGAGAGAGAACTATGAAAAAATATGATCCCCAGCACACACACACACACACACACACACACACACACACACACACACACACACACACACACACACACACACACACACACACACACACACACACACACACACACACACACACACACACACACACACACACACACACACACACACACACACACACACACACACAGACTCTCGCAGTCACGCACATTCTCTCTCTCTCTCTCTCTCTCTCTCTCTCTCTCTCTCATCACAATACGCCACAAAGAATCCACCTGAGTAATGAGGCACGCAGTCAGAGGCAAAAGAAAAAGTCTTGAAATAGTGAGGCAAAATATAAAGATGCCGAATGTAAAGTAGAGAGAGAGAGAGAGAGAGAGAGGATGATGATGGTGATGATGATGATGGTGATGATGATGATGGCAACTAAGTATGAAGTCTGAGATATAACGAGGAAGAAAAATGAACGGAGAGAGGGAGCGAGAAGGAGTGAATGTGGAAATGGGAAAGGGAGGAAGATGAGGACAATATTACAAAAACAAGTAATGTGGAAAGACTGTTGAAAGGAGGAAAAGATAACTGGAAGTACGAGGTAAACGAGGTGGAAGGAAAAGAGAAGGAGGAGAGGCGGGAAAAGACGGTGGAAAAGGAAAAGGGGGGGGGAACATGAAAGGAATTATAGGAAAAATGATGTAGAAAGAATTAAGAGGGAAACTAGAGAGGACGGGAGGGGAAAAGGAAGAAGTATGCATTTATAACAACTGAATTTGAATGAACGAAAGGGAAAAGGATAAAGCAGGAGAGAGGATTAAAGGAAAAAGGGGAGGAACGTTAAATAAGATATGAGAAATGTCGACCAAAAAGGAAGGGGAATAGGAGAGAGGAGCAGAATTGATGAAAAGACAGTATGGAGAAAGTAGAGAGGAATATAACGAAAAAATATGACTAAGAAGGAATAGAGAGGAGAGACAGGAGGAGAGGAGATGAAGGGGAAAAGGCAGTGGGAGCTGAAAAGAATAATATCGACGTAGAAGAAATTGTAGAAAGAGAAGAGGAAAGAGAATGGGGAGGGATAAATAAACTGAAAACAGTATTATAAATATAAAAAACAAAGAATAAATGGAGGGAAGGGGAGAGAAGGAGAGGAGCCTGGAAGCTGAAAGTAAGGAAATTCAGTGTTATCAGAAAGAATGAAGGAAGGAAAGACGGAGAGAGAAATAGAAAAGATGGAGAAGGAGGCGGAAGATGAGAGCAGTAAATACAAAATGATGATGCAGAAAGAATTTCGAGAAGAAAAAAAGGGGGAGAAAGAGGAAAGAAATGAAGTATGAAATTGCGAGACCTGACGACGTGGAAGAAATGAGGATGAGAAGGGGGAAAGGTAAAGATGAGAATATAATGGAAAAACTACGCAGGTGTATATGAGAGAGAGAGAGAGAGAGAGAGAGAGAGAGAGAGGAGGAAATCATTGATATACCCTTTAATGACGACGTTTTGCATTAATTCATTCTTTTATCCTTGGTATTTTCACATAGTTTTATTGTGTTTATGAAAAACCTCCCGTACTGAAGGCGAAAATGACACCTGTTTCAAACCCCCCCAAAAAATCTCTCCTAATTTGAATAACATCATCTGGGGAAGCAAGGAAAAAAAAAACTGGACGTTTTCGGGGTGAAGTTTTTTGTCCTTATAAATTTATCGAGGAAAAAATATCGTACAAAGAAGGTCAATAGATTCTTTTCTCAAACCCTTTTAGTACAAGAGTCTCTCCAAAGTTGAATATAATCTTCGGTGGTAGTAAAGGAAAAGGAAAATAAAAAGTAATAGTGCTGAAAAGATTGTTTGTTTCTTTTTTTTTTTATCTCTTTGCTTCGTGCTATCCCAGTAAGTTTTCATTTCAGCCACTCTAGTCTCATGCTGTCTTGCCCTCCTCGCTCTTCAGGCCTTCAGGGTCTCATATGTAGCTTCTCTCTCTTGATTTTCCCCTCCAATGGCTTACTCTCTCTCTCTCTCTCTCTCACACACACACACACACACACACACACACACACACACACACACACACACACACACACACACACACACACACACACACACACACACACACACACACACACACACACACAGTTCCTTGTCTGGCTGAGTAATATCCCAATGTTCATTATAACCACTTTTCCTTTACCTGTGACCTGTTGTGAGCTGGTTGCCTTGTGTTCATATTACCCTGTCTCATTCACCCCACCCTGAATAAACTTTGGTATAGGGTGTCGGATGAGAAGATAGATAGCATTCCGGACCGTATTGCTATCCTTTTGAATCCACTGATGAGCACTCTAAGTTGTTTTTGGTACCATCAGACGATTTTATTCATCTTAGGGGAGAGTCTTAGAGGTCGAGGGGTTAGATGTAGGTACCATTAAATCCTTGAGTATCAGGGCGCTTTCCCAAGCTGAATACAATTGTCTGGAAGTGGCAAGAGGAACAGAAAGATATGCCATCAGACCGAAGAGCGCAAAGCGTGGACTCGCCCCTGGGTTTTTAAAGATAATTTGTGGTGATGATAAAGCACCCTCCCACCAATCTGTATCGCTGCTGACTACACACTTGGGCTGCAGGCTGAGGGTATTCAAGTGTTTACAGGTGTTTCATAAATCACCATCTAATATTAGGAGCTTGGCGCTCTTTGTGTGGATAATATGGTCTTTAAGGATGTCAGTTTAACCCTGTGAATCTGGAGGACGCCTTTTTTCTTTCTTTTGTTTTTCTTTTGTCTTATTATTGTTGTTGCCAGACGATTTTATTAGTTTAGAAAGGCGTCTTTTGCTAAAGGTAAAATTATTAAGGCTACATGTGACCCCTCCAGTTCGAAAGGCCTATCCCAAGATAAAGTAAAATCGTCAAAAGATGGCAAGCATAAAGTAAAAAAAGACGTCCTCGGTCTCAGTGGGCTAAAGCTGAAATCACGAGAGGGAAGACACACACCCAAGTTCTGAAGATAATTCCTTAAGTACTTGACGAAAAGAGGACGCATTTGGCCTCTCTGCGTCGCCACTGACAGCACTCATTCATGTGGGATGCAGGCTAAATAAATCCAATAACCACGGGCGTTCCATTTATGTCCTTAAAAAAAAATCCCTTCCCCATCGCAGGTCAACTCTTTCCCTACGATGACATCTTCATCAATTTATTATTCCTAGCAGCGATTTTATTCAAGGTATTTTTCGAGATGGAGGGATTGGACACATCTTTGTTGACCTTTTGACCTTTTGATAGCAAAAAAATTCCCAGCAGAAGAAAAACGTTTGGAGAAAGAAATAATAATACGAAAATTACGCCAAGGTAGTGAAGGGGTTAACCGCTCTCGCTTACTGTGCAGCTTTTTCTTTTTCCTTTACGAAAGATAAATAGAAGATAGATAACCCTTCACCTCTCCCTAGTCTAATCTGTTGCATAAATCTCTTGCTTTTCACACGCACGACATGAAAATATATTGCAGGACGAGAATAGATTACAGCCCTAGGGAATGTATCGCATGGCATGAGAATATATTACATGGCATGGAAATATATTACAACTCATGAGAGTATGTTTTAGGATATGGGAGTACAGTACTGAAGCACATGAGCTGTAGGTGTTACAGGGCATGAGAATATAGTACTGGACATTACAATATGCCTGCGTAAGTTCATGCACAATAGTGTGGCTTGAGGATTTTGCTGCTTTTCTCGCCTCTCTCACCCTTACCATCACCCTGACCCCAACCCTGACTACCACCTCACTGTCACCCTTCCACCCTAACCCTTGCCCTCACCCTGGCCAATACCACACCTTGAGCCTCACCCTTACCCATATCCTCAGCCTCACCTTCACTCTCCTCTATGGCCATCACTCTCACCAGTAGCCTCAACCTCACCTTTACCTTCATCCACACCCTTACTGTCATCCACTTCTCCCTGATCATCACCTTTAACCTTCATCCTCACCCTTACTTTCTTTTTTAAATTTTTTATCTTGTCTTTAACCCCCACCTTCATTTTTGTAAAGGAACTTCCAAGGATTTACGTCGTTGTTACATTACTAAATATTTTCATCTTTTGTTTCACTTTTGCATTTACTTTTTCTGTCTCTGATTTTCACTCTCTTTCGTTTTCACTTTCACCGTCATGTTTAGTTTCTTAATTAATTTCACTCTTTTCCCTTCACTTTCACTCAAAACTTCTTCTTTTTCAATCTCACCTCTCACCTTTAATATCATTTTCATTTTCTTTTGTCACACGCACCCTCACCTTCACCCTCATACACACTTTCACCCGCACAGTCACATTCTCATTCACATTCAGTTTCTCATCACTCTCACTTTCACATTCTTTAACTGTCACATTCTCTCTCTCTCTCTCTCTCTCTCTCTCTCTCTCTCTCTCTCTCTCTCTCTCTCACCCACCCACCTTTGATATCCGCCTTACTAATACTCTGGTCGTCTGGGCAACCTCACAGCACTCCAGAAAGGAAATTTTCATCTGCCTAACTTCCAAGCTGCAAACAAATTACTGTCATCTGTCTATCTTGCTGTCTATCTGTCTATATCTGTCTCTCTGTCTGCCTGTTTGTCTATCTGTCTATCTATCTATCTATCTATCTGTTAGTACATGCAGCTTTGAGAGAAGTCAACGAATGATGCCAGAACTCACTGAAGGACGAACAGAAATGAAAGTTCTCTTTGTGAGTTTAAAAAGTTTAGAAGTTGGTGTTGTATTATGGAAATCACTATCTTGGCATAAGCAATGAATGCAGTGTCTGTAGTCCGTCCACCTTAACTTGGCAAAGAATTTCGCCAGTTTTCAGCTTTAGTCTCACTTCACTGAGGGACTAAGGCAATACCAAGACTCTACGTCCTCTCCATATCGCTACTTCGTGACCAGCACCGTATTATAATGCTACTCTCTTGTTAAAACTCGTTATTCAAGATGGAGAGATGGTAACTTTAAACCAAGTTAAAACAAAGGAAGTGTTGTTTATTGTCACTATAAGAGCTGAACCCACAGAACAATAACACCTTCATGTTTTTAATCATCTGTAAAGAAATTCTGTTTTCTCTTCATCATGCTTTATACGACACTCGGCCACAACAGCACCGTAGGCTTCACCTGTAGAAATGCCTTTAGTTCAAGAAATAATCTGTTCTTTCTCTTTTTCCATCTATCTGTTGCCTGACGCCGTATCAAGTAGCGGATGACCTCGACTAAGGACCTCCAGGCATTTCCGTGTGTATGCAGTAAATATAACACTCTTGTCGTTCCCTTCTTTACAGTATCCTTGATATCGCACATCCCAAGAGCGGGTATTATGCTTTGGAGAGCGCGCGCGTTTGTGTGTGTGTATGTGTGTGTGTGTGTGTGTGTGTGTATGTGTGTGTGTGTGTGTGTGTGTGTGTGTGTGTGTGTGTGTGTGTGATATTTGTCCTATCTTTTCATGTGTGTGTGTGTGTGTGTGTGTGTGTGTGTGCAAAGTAACTCAATTTTTATCCTTTCTAAGCAGATTGATGGAAGCCTATTGTTTTTTCGAACAATTGATGAACTGTCAGGGCCACAAGGCTAGGTCATACGATGGCCTAGCAAATCAACTTAAACAGTTTCTATTCAGTTTTGACCAAACTTGGAGGAGCGGTTGAGAGTAAGGCAAAAATGAAGAGGATCAATTTTGAAAAGTCAGTCAAAGGTGAAGGTCACAAGGCTAGGTCAAATTTCGACTCGTGTCTTTGAGTGTTAACGAAATAACTCAAACAGTTTTGATTCGATTTTAACTAAACTTCGTAGAAAGATGGAGCGTCAGACAAGAAGACAAGCTATTTCGAAAACACTGGGTCAAAGGTCAAAGTCACAGGGGAAGGTCAGTTCAGTCAGTTCTAATCTGAGCTGAACCGAACTTGATGGAGGTGCAAGGGATCAGGCAAGAGAGAAAGGATTCAGGCTTTGAGAAGAAACAAAGGTCAAGGTCACAGGGTGATGTCAAAACGTGTGTCTGTGTGAGAGGAAGATAACTAAAACCTTATTTTATCTGAGTTGGGTGTAAGTTGGTGAATGAGGCAAGAATCACTCAAGAGGTTTACTTAGTTTTTTGTTGTTGTTGTTGTTTTTATCCGAAATATGGGTCAAAAGTCTAGCTCACAGGGCAAAGTCATCTCAGTGAGTTTTGATCTAATATGAACGCAAAGTTATTGGTTGGAAGCGCTGAAGGTTCGCCAAGAATGACTTACAGTTTAATATGGTTTTGAGGGTAATCTCTGGAAGGTCATGTCATAGGGCAAAGTCAAATATCCAGCCCTCAGACCAGTTGATGGATGCGAGTGATTGGTTAACAGCATTCACATTATCGATCCTGTGGCTCACTTCGGCGTAAACTAGAACAGAACTGATTGATGTAAAGCCGGTCACAAGATGCAATATTGAAAAAGAATTGACGAAGACGAAGAAAAACAATGATTTGAAACCCACGCCAGTAAGAATACTTTCCTTTATGACAAAAGCTGCGCATGTCCTCCTTTCGTATTGGGTACATATTCGTATATTCTTCGTGTTCTGTTTATCTCGCCGTGGGTGGTGTGTGTGGGTTGGCATTGTGCTCTGTGTGAAGGGTGCAGGGTGAGCAGAAAGTGCTTAATTTCCGAACGGCAAATGCTTTTACCTTTGTATATTCTCTTCGCACACAATTAATGAAAGACTAATTAATCACCTTCTCCTTTCATGGAATATGAGGGAGATGGAAACCTGGTGAAGAGAAATACAATGGAAGGAAGATGGAGGGAGGAGTAATATTAATCTTTATTATTACACTCAGGCTTCTGTGAATAGCTCTCAGGTGAACAAAATCGTCTTGCACTTGATGGAAAAGATATTCAGAGTTATTTCCATCATGAGAAAATTGAAAGTGTCAGTATAGGCCTTCCGTCGCTGTCTCTGTCTGTCTGTCTTTCTCTGCCTATCTGTCTATCTGTCTGGCTTTCTTGTTAGTCTTTATCTGTCTCTCTCTCTCTCTCTCACACACACACACACACACACACACACACACACACACACACACACACACACACACACACACACACACACACACACACACACACACAATCCTTTTGCGCAACATTTCATTCCATCTCTCTCTCCCTCACTCCTCCTCCTTAATCCTTAGCTCTGTCTCTCCTCCTTCTTCCATCTTTATCTTTTTTTTCCACCTCCTTTTGTCCTTTTGCATCGCCTTTTTCCTCTCTCTCCCTCTGCTTTTCCTGCTTTCTTCCTGTGTCTGCGTCTTTCTCTCGCTTCTCCTTTCCTCTTCTCTCTGTTATTCCTGTTTCTTCTTCTCCTTTCTCTCTCTAATTCTCCCTCTCCCTTCCCTCCTTATTCTTCATCCCCTTCCCTCTGTTCTCCCTTCTTCTCCCACTCTCCCTCCTCCTTCCTCCATCTGTATCTCCTTCATGATCTTCTCTCGTCCTATCGCTTCTTACTTTTTCTCTCTTTCTTCGTGTGCTCCTCCATCTCTCTTCTCTCCTTCTTCTTTCCCTCACTCTTTCTCTCCCCCCTCCTTCTCTTATTCCTCTCTCTTCTCTCCCTTTCCCTCCCAGTTCTTCTTCTCCCTCTTCTCCTCCTTATTTCTTCCCCTTCCTTTTATTCCCCTTCCTCTACTCTCCCTCCTCCTTCCATTTCTCCTCTCCTCCTTACTTTCCACAATATTTGCACCCACTCGTTTCACATCTCACCTCTTATTTTCCTCTCCATTTCCTCTCTTCCTCTTTTTCCTCTCCAAAATTTTATTCTCCCTTTCGTCTCCCCCTCTTTCTCCTCCCTTCGTTGCCTTCTCTTCCTTTTCACTTTCTGTTTTTTTTCTGTGTTTCATCTTCCACTTTTTCTCCTCACTTCATTTCCTTCCTCTCTTTTCCCCCTTCCTAATATTTCCTCTCACTTTAATATTTCCTTTTTCCCTTATTTTCTCTCTCTAATTCCTTCCCTTCTTTTCCTCATCTGTTTTTTTCCTTTTTCTTTTATCTCCTTCCTTCAATTCCCTCTTTATTTTATTCTCCCCAATCTTTTCTTTCCTCCCTTTTCCCTCCCCCCAATTTCCTTCTTCCCTCACTATTCGTCTCCATTTTCCCCCCACTCCCTTCTTTTCCTTCCTTTCATTTTCTTCTCCAGTGCCATCCCTCCTCCCTTCCATTTCTTCCTGCCTTCTTTTCCCTGCTCCCTTGGTTTTCTTCCTACCTTCTTTTCTCCTCCTCCCTTCGTTTCCTTCCTACCTTCTTCTTCTTTCCTCCCTTCGTTTCCTTCCTCCTCCATTCCCTCCCTTTTTCCTCATCCCTTTTTCCTGGTCTGGATTTGCGAAGGCAGAGAAGACCTACATGATGCACTTTCCATAGAGGTCAACTGGCCAACTCGTTTTCCGTTTCCTTATTTTCTCCCCCCTCCCTCCCTTCTTGCTCTTCCAGATTTCCTCCCTTTCTCCCTTCTGTTTTTATCTTGTTTTTTTTCTCTATCTTCCTTCATCCTCTTCTCCACATTCTGACTTACTTATTCCTGTCTGTTTTCCTCTCTCTCTCTCTCTCTCTCTCTCTCTCTCTCTCTCTCTCTCTCTCTCTCTCTCTCTCTCTCTCTCTTTCTTCTGTTTTCATCTTCTGTCTCCATTACTTTCCTTCATCTTCTTCTTCGTTTTCTTACTTATTCTTTTTCGACCTTTTCCTTTCTTTTTTTACATCTCTCTCTCTGTTCTTCCTTAATTTTTCTACTTGTTTCTCTTTTACTCTTTCTTTTTTTTTCCATTTCCATTCCTGAGATCCCAAATTCTCTTATTCTAATGCCCCTTTATCTTATTTCTTTCCATCTTCCTTTTTTCCTTTCTTATTTTCACGTTTCTTTTTTTTGGCTTGTGAGGGACGTCTAGTAGAGAATTGGTGAATGAAAGCAATATTTAACCCTTCCGTTTCGAAAAGACGCTGCTAAGCTGAATAAAATCGTCTGAAAATTGCAAGACTATAATGAATAATGGGTCATCGTAGTGAAAGGGCTAATAGCAGCTTGTGTAAATAGCATTGCGGAAGTTTGATTAAAAATATGCCCAGCAGTGTTTTAATCAAAGTCATTCTCACGAAGGAAAAAAACATTGAAGGTGTGCAATACGATCAGGATATTACAGATACGTAATTTGTAAATGGAGTTTCTTTTTGAAGAAGTATAAGCTACCCGTTCAGTACGATGACAGTCACTCATGTATTGGTTTGCTACTGCCAGACGATTACTACTAAACTCGGTAGAGATTTTCGTCTTGGAAGGGTAACGCATACTCCTTCAATTCGAAAACTTACCCTAAATTGAAATAAATCATCTTGTGGTACCAAAAATAACAAAATATACGTCGTCGTATTGAATGGATGGATGAGTTCTGCGGTCTGGTAGTTCCTTTATTTGCTTGTACTCGCTGACACATAAACAACGCATTATAGGATAAGCAAGCAAGGGGTGAAAATGATCTCTTGTTGATGGCACTGTAAGTTACGGTTTAGTTAGATACAGGAACGAGGTTAGTAATTCTAGAGCTGCACCCTCGAGTTTATACATTTCCAGTATTGGTGTGTAAAAGATGTGAAAATATATAATCCTTAGTCAGTCACGGAAATAAGTTTTCCAGTGAATTTTTTTTGGCTGGGATAACGGCTGGAAATAAAGAACGAAAACTGTAACATTTTTAATGTACAGTTACGAAGTTAAGATTAAAGGTGTATATATATATATATATATATATATATATATATATATATATATATATATATATATATATATATATATATATATATATATACACAATTAAATGTAACATTAAGAAAAGTCTGTGTCAGATTTTAAGGTGTGGAGGGACAGTGTAATAGAAAAAAATGTCTACCGTATAACCTGCGTCATTCCAGGAGACCATCGAAGTGGAGAGTTAAAGAAATGATAGTGATCTAAGGAATGGGTGGAACGAGGTGGAAATTTGGTGACGGGTGGAACTGTGTCAGGAAATCACATATAATGAAAATGTATCTTACAGGACTAGTGTTTTAAGTTAAGTGATGGTTAGTTTCAAAATACCTTCGAGGGATGAAGGTGTCAGGGGAATAAAGAAATGAGTTTAGGGGAAAAGGCAATGGGTGGGATAAGCTGAAATTGTGGTAGTGGGTGGGAAGGGGCAGTGAACGCATATCCTTTGAAAATGCGGGCTGGAAGATTAATAGCTTGGATGCAATGATTTTTTTTTTAAATTTAAGTTGAACCCGCAAGAACAAGGTAAGCTTCACGTTGTTCTAACTTACATGGCTGTTTCATGTAAAAACAGATAAAATAAAAGGTTGTGATGAATATTGGATAAACAGGGAGGGTGTGAGAGGCCCAGTCCCTTTCCCCACGAACCCTTCACCCCTCCTCCTCTCTATAATTCCCACAGGTGTTACGAGCCACCACTAAGCTTATCTCAGATTATTGGATTCGGTGTAAAGGTTGAAACATACAGATTTTCTTTACCTAAATTGCTTAAAAATTCTATGTTTATTCCTCTGTCTTCACTTATAGATAACCAAAACATTTCAGAACTAGACTGGGGTGAATATTAACCCCTTCTGTACGCTGACGTCTTTTGTGTTTTGTTCTTGCTACCATTAGGCATTTTCACTTATCTAGATACTTTCCGAACTGCAAGGGTTAGATTATAGCCTTCAGTTACCCCTTTCACTACAAGAGGCTTCGTCTAAGGTGAATAAAATCGTCTGCTGGCATCAAGAATAAGCGCCAAAAAAAGTCACCATACACTGAAGGGGTTGAAGTGAGAGGCACACGAGGCAAAACGATTTCTGATATTTATGCACTGAAATCGGTGACACAGTTTTCATTTTATCTTTCCTACCACGAGACTATTATTCAGCTGATGGGTAATGACTTTTTGAACTGGAGGGGTTAGATACAGCCTCCATTTACTCCTTCACTACTGCAGGTCTCCCCCGATTCTGAACTAAATCGTCTGGAGATGGCAAGAGGAATCCAGTGAAAAACGTCTCTGGATTTTATGTTTACTGCTGTAGATTCAGGCTTTGTTATTGAGGGTGCTGGTTAACACTGCCATGGTCTCTTCTGTTCTTGTGTATTAGTCCAACTTGTAATTTCTCTGTTTTCTTATTTTGTTTATAACTAGTTCAGTTTCTTCTTCTTCTTCTTCTTCATCATTATTATTATTATTATTATTTTGTTTTTAAGTTGTTCAGATTTATTGCAAGGGATATTATGCGGGATCATTATTTATAACCGTATACAAATGTGTGTCTGTCAGTAAATATGTCTCTGTCTGTCTATCTGTCTATCTACCTGTCTATCTATCTATCCATCTGTCTATCTATTTACATGGTTATCTGCCTGTTTATCTGTCTGTCTATCTATCTGTTTACCTAACTGTCTATCTTCAGTTGAGAGTGTTTATAACTGTAACCATTAATCATCTCAGGGTCGGGACAACTCCATTATCCCCAGACGATTCAATTCAGCTGAGAGTGAGTGTTTGCAGCCTGAGAGTGAAAAGGCCCTTGATGAATATAAAGTGTCCTGTCTAGGGTCTGGGCTGTTGCTGGGCTGGCGGGTCTCTGATAGCTGCTCTCTCTCTCTCTCTCTCTCTCGATATTCGCTCGTTCACAACATTTCAGTCGGTTTTCTCGAGTTCTTTTTACTTTACTATATAATCATAGTCAGAATTTGATGAGACTTAACCATAAGGTAGGACTGAATCTCCATGGTTACTAGTCAAATTAGCCCTCCAATCCAACTACACTTGGCCATCGACCCTGCTGGAAGGGGCCACGTGTAATCGGTATTAAAATTTCAGTAAAGATGACATATTATTATTATTATTATTATTAGTAGTAGTAGTAGTAGTAGTAGTAGTATTTCATTGGACGGGTTAAATATATCCTTTACCAACATCTTTATTAATAGAGACCCTTGAGTTAAATAATATCGCTTAATAATAACAAAAATAAAATAATTAATCCCTCATTTTATTCAGGAGGTTTAACGATGGTTTTCTTTCACACCCATTCTCATTTCTTCCCATTGACGCATTGCACTTGTTCTTTTCCACTTCCGTGTTAGAGAGTGATAGTTTTTTGCTTTCACTTCCGTGTTTGAAATTGATAGGTGCTCCCTTTCGATTTGCGTTTAAAATATTTATTACTCTCGTTTTTACTTCCGTGCTTGAAAATAATTTATACGCGGTTATTCTCGTTTATTCTGGGGTTTGAAGTGGAGAAGGACATGTACGTTAACTCAGATCGGTTAACCTGATTTCTTTGGCATTCAGGACAGCAAATTTAATCTAATAAAGTGTCTTTTGATAACGAAAGAAAATAAAATGGCAGTAACAACAAAATAAATAAAACTGACACTTTTCTGAATTCAGAAAAGTCAGTCTTAATGCGAAAATAAAACTTAACAAAGCAGGACAGAAAAGACGTCCTCAACAGAAAGAGTTAATATAGTCTTTTTCTTATCCCCTTCACAACGAGGGAACTCCTTATCGTGAATTAAGTTGTTAGGAGTAAAGTTATTGCACTAAAGAAGTTATGAATTATACGTTCATCAAAAATTAATCTTCGTATTTGCAGATCACTTTTTTCATGTTTTCTGTTCGTTTTGCTCAGTCGTATACTTTTCCACATTCCCACTTGCTTTCTTCATTTTCTCTCTCGCTCACTCATTAACCATTTCCTCTTCCGTCCTCTGTCGTTTCCCTGCCCTGTCTCATACTCTCTCACTCACACATTTACCTCTCCCCAGCTCCATCTACGCTTCCTGCACTTCCATTCCATCTCAATTTTTCCACTTCCTGCCCCAAGTTCAAGAGATAGAGTGCTGTTTCTCTCTCTCTCTCTCTCTCTCTCTCTCTCTCTCTCTCTTTCCCTTGTTGCTAAGTGTCATTCTTCTGTCTCGTTATCAACATCGTCATTATAACTTTTTCCTGTTACCTTGGATTCTTCCCACCCCATGCAGGGGATATTAGGCGATGATGATGATGATGGTGATGATGATGATGAAGATGAGGAGGAGGAGGAGGAGGAAGATGATGATGATGATGATGGTGATGATGATGATGGAGAGGAGGAGGAGGAGGAGGAGGAAGATGATGATGATGATGATGATGATGAGGAGGAGGAGGAGGAGGAAAATGATGATAAGGTAGATGATGATGAGGAGGAGGAGGAAAAGGTGGAATACGCTTAGGAAGATATCTTGGCTTCGTTATAGTACTGTTGTTGTTTTTGTTATTATTATTGGTACTGTTACTGATATTTTTATTGTTGTTGTTTGTCTTAATATTGTTGTTATTGTTGTTATTTTATCCAGTTTCGTTTTCCTTCGACGGCATCAGTGTTGGGTGAATTGTAGGCGTGATCTGATTTCGCTTGTAGTGATACCTGTCCTGCTTCAGTGATTTCCTTTCTCTTGTTTCTGGAACCTACCCACTCAATTCATCATATCGTGAGTAACATAAGGAAAGTGGCCCGTCTTTCACACTCTCCTTCAAGATTGTTTACTGAGTTTTGATTTTTTTTGTGTGTGTTACACTCCATATTATTACTCCTTGTGTCTTTCTCGGTCTTGTTTATTTTTTCCTTCGTCATTTTCTTCTGTCTCTTCTAGTTTCCTGTATTCGTAGTTCTGTCATTTCTCTTCTCTCCCTCGTCCCAGTAATTTCTTCTATATTTCGCCCTTCTTTTATGTCTTCATCTTTCATCTTCCCTACTTCCTCGTCCTACTATTATCCTCTTCTCGCTCACTACTTCTGTTCTCTTTACTCTTCTTCTCTTTTGCTTTCCTTCTTCCCCTATTTTATTTTTCTCTCCTTCCTCCTCTTCCTCTCCCCTCCTTCTCCTCTTTCTCTCCTTCCTCTCTCCTTCTCCTCTTCTTCCTCTCTCCTTCTCCTTCTCTTCCTTCTCTTCTTCCCCCTGCTCTTCCCAAAGCCTCGTATCGGACCTCAATAAGGTAATTTCCTCATGCTTCCTGTGTTGAGTTCTCTTCTGGAAAATACAGAAGGCATAGTTTGGGAGAAGAGGAGGAGGAAGAGGAAGACGAGGAGAAGAGAAGAGAAGGGGACGAAGAAGGGAGGTATAGAGGGAAAGAAAGAATGAGAAGGAAGAGACGGAAGTATGAGGAGAAAAAGAAAATAAGGAAACTGATTAAGAAAGGAAAGAAGAGAATAATAAGAGTTTGTGTGGGCGGGAGGAAGGAGGAGGAAGACCAAAAGGAGGCAGAGGTTGTGGGCAGGAGGAAGAGGAAGAGGAAAGAGACGGAGAGAGGAGGAGGAAGATTTAAAAAGATGGGATGATCACTGTCGCGCACACACACACACACACACACACACACACACACACACACACACACACACACACACACACACACACACACACACACACACACACACACACACACACACACACACACACACACACACACACACACACACACACACACACACACACACACACACACACACACACACACACACACACACACACACACACACACACACACACACAGGCCTTACTTTCATTCTAGGTGGTCCAGATCTCAGGGCTTAGTTTTCTGATTACAAAAGCATAAGAAGATAGAAAAACAGAATCCTATCGTATAAACAATAATTGGTTTATCCCTCTGTCTATCTCTCTGTGTCTGTGTTTTTCTATTAATATATGTGTCTGTCTCAATCTCTCTCTCTTAATATCTGTCAATCTATCTATCTGTATGTGTGTCTGTGTCTGTCTGTCTGTCTGTATCTATCTATCTCTCTGTCTTTCTTTCTTATGTGTACCTTTCCTCCTCCTCTACTTCCCTTTCTTTCTTTCTGTGCTTCTCCTTTATCTTCCACCAACATCAATTCTTCCTCTCCATCCTCATCCAAATCTTCAACATAATCCTCCGCCTAATCCTAACCCTAATCCTAATCCTGATCCTCTCTTTCATACACTGCGTCTCATTTTCCTTGCAACCAGAGACGAACAATCAAAGGGACAGTCCTTCTTTTAATGTCATTTTTTCTCTCCTGTCCCTTTGGAGTCTGAGATAATGAGTAGACAGTAAAGAGGGAAGAGGAGGAGAAGCAAATAGGAAAGAAAGAGGAGGAGGAGGAAGATGAGGAAGAGCAGGAGGAGGGCATGAAGTAAGAGAGGATGAGGACGAGAAGATGTAGGCCTATAGGAAATTAGAAAAGGAGGATGAAGGCGGGGCAGGAAAGGGAAGGGAAGGTGGGAGAGAGGGAACAGAAACAGGAAGCAGGAAAGGGCTAGGAGGAAGATGAGGAGGAGGAAGAGGAGGAGGAAGAAGAGGAGGAAGAAGAGAAGGAGGAGGGACACGGTGTGCAGAAAGGAGGGTAGGAGGTGGAGTAGGGAGGGAGGAGGATAAAAATGATAGGGATTCCATAAAGAGGAGGAAGAAATTAGGAAAGGAGGAAGAGGAAGTAGGGGGAGGAAGAAGTAGGAGGAGGAGGAAGAAGAAGGGGAAAGGGATAGAATTATAGAAAATAGAAAGCTTAGAAGTACATTATGAAAAGAAATGGATAATAAATGAATTAAGTATTTGAGAGTAAGGCGAGAGAAAATTATGTATTGAAGAAGAGGAGGGAAAACAGAGTATGAGTGGAGGAATTTACTTTAAGTGGCTATGAAGGTTAGAGAGAGAGAGAGAGAGAGAGAGAGAGAGAGAGAGCACTGAGGTACAGAACTAAGAGGAAGTATATAATAAAAGCGGGAACGATGCTGGGAAGAGAGAGAGAATAAGGGAAAGAGAAAGGAGGAAGTAAAACAGGGAAGAACAGGGACAAAAATGACACAGGGAAGGAAGAGCAGAATTAGGATATGAATGGAGGAAGAGGAGGATGGGGATATATGCTAAAGATATAAGAAGACGAGAAAGATAACCAACAAATAGGGAGAGACGGAGAAATGAGAGATAAGAAGAGAAGAGAAGGCACAGAGGTGAAGATAAAATGAAAGGGACGAAAAAGGAAGAGAAGATTTAGAACGTTATTCGTGTAGAGAAAAAAGAAAAGACAAGCCAAGAAAGAGGGCAGAAAATGTAATTGAGAGGAAAGTAGATGGAGTAAGACATTAAACTGGGAGAAATTAGGGTGAGGCAGAAGAGAAAAATGAAGTGAGAGGGAAGGACGCAATGAAGGGGGAGGAAGAAAATCACAGGAGTTTGAAGATAGTACAAAGGGAAGTGAAAAAGTTGGAAGAAAATGAAGTGAGCTGGAATAGAACAGAACAGAAGGTCTTTATTTTATTCCTTCTACTCCCAAAGTATACTACTGTGTCTAGAAGAGATTTTGAAATGATTTATTTAAGTATAGCCATTATTAAACCTTTCGCCACATTTTTTTTTTCCGAATAAAATAGTTTAGGGGTTGCATAAATAAACTGAAGGAAGACGTCCCTCTCTTGTCCCTTCTTCTGTTCCCATGGGACTTGGGGAAGTTATCTGGATGTCGATATGGGATTAAAGACAGGTGAAAAGGGAACTAGAACCTTTACTGAGTGTGGGGGAGAGTAATTCGTGCCACTGCAAGCCACGAAGGTACTGCTCATTGTTATTATAGATTTAAAATACCAAAATTTCTATATCCACTAATTAATTACCCCTTGAGAGTTGAGAAAGTGCCACGGTTTGTATATGGGACAAATACATTCTACCATTTTTTTTTTTTTTTTTTTTTTTTTTCATGCCTCCTTTGCGTGTCGGTTCCTCTCTTGTGTCGTCGCGTGTAGTTCGAGGGAGACGTAATAGAGGAGGAGGAGGAGGAAGACGAGGAAGAGGATGAAGAGGAGAAGGAGGAGGGGGAAAGTTAATTGAACGTGAGGGAGGGAACATATGAGAAGAGTCGACGAGGATAATGAAGAGGAGAGAGAGAGAGAGAGAGAGAGAGAGAGAGAGAGAGAGAGAGAGAGAAAATGGGGTGATGGGAGAAGAAGGCAAAGTAGGAGAGAGGGAAGGAGGCGGAGGAGGAGGGGGAAAGAGGGGAAGGAGGAAGAGAAAATAAGTAAATTGAGAAATGAGAAAGAAGAAATAAGAGCGATGAGGGAGGAGAGGGAAGGGGAAGAGAGAGGGAAGGAGGAGGAGGAGGAAGTGCAAGATAATGATGGAAAGGGGAAGGAAGAGAAGCAGAGGAGAGAAGGAGATGGAAGAAGAGGGTTAGGAGGAGAGAAAAGATGATGAAAAGAGGAGGAGGCGGAGGAGGAGATGGAGGAAGAGGGTTGAGGAGGAGAGAAAAGATGATGATGATGATGATGATGATAATGGGAAAGGGATAGAAGTTCGCTATTTATTGGCTTTTCAAACTAGTTCACATTTTAACCCTTTTATATTAGATAATTCTTACGACCTCCAGATGATTCTGTTTTACTAAGGAAAGAGCACTTGCTGTAAGGGATCTGCCTCCTTTACATCGAAAAGTCTTAACTAAGCTAAATTCAGTCGTCTAACAATAGCAAGAATATAAAAGGGCGTCACAGTACTGAAGGGAAGTTTCTCACAACCAGAAAAGCTTTGCTTAGTACCGATGTGTGTAATTTCACAGTTATATTTCTGGCACCTACGCAATTTACCAACATTGTACCATTAAAACTCCCACCAGTTTGTAATCGAATTAGGTTTTGTAATTTAAATTCTTTTATACTGACAGAGATTATTTCATCACGGTAATAACGTTGTCATGATTCATTTGCGAGTAATTCAATAAATTTTTATCACACCAATGCACGATGTTAATATTGTTATAGCGTTTCTTATAACATGCATATATTACAGTGAATTGATACATCTAATAATTTCTGGGACATCCATGGAATTATGAAAATGTTTTTTGACAGTTTCTGATTTTTTTTTTTTAACAACATGAGAAAATGAATAAGATTCCCACAACATTTTCTTAATTCTCTCCAGCATTTCATTCGCTTAATTTTAGGACACATTCTTGATGTCTAAATTATATAATGAGCTCCACGTAAACGAGACTATAGTGATTTTTCGGCCTGGTTTTCCTTCCATTTTTGTCATAAATATTAAACATTATAAATTTCACTGTAAGTTTTACAATATTCATTACGATATTCTTATTGACTGCACACAGTATTTAGCTCCACAAAAGGAGACTTGGGAATATTTTATGAAGGGTTCTTACTTCCTTGTGCTTTTTGTTATCAATATAAAAAAAAAATAGATGACCTTCATAATCATACAAATTGTTAGCCCAACACAATGAAATAGTGTTTTTTTCCCTATTTTCCCCTCTTATTAATGTCACCAATATTAAAAATTACAATGATTCTTACACATTATATTGCCAGTTATACGAAATAATTAGGTCTACAAATGACACTGTGACGCTTTTCCTTTTGGTGTCTCCCTTTGTTATAGGATTGTGCCCATTATTACACAATATGTATAGTACATGTTACATAATGTTCATGTACATATTGTACATCGCATTACACGATTTTACGCATTGCACAATCCATTGATGATTACATGTTGCACACCACACATTACATGGACAATTACACTGTACACATTGCAGATTAGTGACAATTACACATTACACATCGGACATTACACTGACCAAACATCTTACACACCACACAGGTCGAGTACATTGACAATTACATACTCCACACTACATATTACACTGGCGATTTATTCATTACACACCACGCACTGTGTTCACAGTTACACATTACACACTTCATATTAAGTGGACAGTTACACAAAGTACAGTACACATTACACTGACGATTACACATTACACAGCACACATTACACTGACGATTACACATTACACATCACACATTATCTTCACAGTAACACACTACACTGACGACTACACATTACACACAACACACTACACTCATCAGTTCGAGAAATATACCAGCGCCATAAAATGAGACTGTGATATTTTTCTCTGCTTGGCTCCCGGAGACTCGCCAATTAAGGATATTTTTTGTTTGCATTCTTTTCTTTTTTTTTCGTGGCGCGAGACCTGGACTTATGGTCTCAATTGCCGGAACATTGTGAGGGTCGATGTGGGCTGGAATAAGATGATGATGATGATGATGATGATGGGAGGAGAGGATAAGTGTTAGTGATGATGATGATGATGATGATAAAGTTGCTGAAGGGGAAAGAAGAGAGAGAAAATTGTTATGATGACCACGATCAGGTTATGTAAATATTATAGTGACAATGGGATAAAAAAAAATCAGACGGGAAAAAGTAGGTAAGAGAGAGAGAAGAAGAAACAAGCAGAGGTAGGAGAAAGGGAGAGGGTAGAAGAATAAGAGAAAGACGAAATAACTAAAAAAATCAAAATAAGAGATATGTGAAGGAAAGAAAAGACAAAAATATACCATGAATAAGAAACAGGAGAAAGTGGGGGCTTTCAAGAGGACGAGAAGAAAAAAGCGATATTCAGCCTCGGTGAACGAAGGGGAAAAAAGATAGAAATGAAGTCAAACAGAAAAAATGGTAGAGAGAGAGAGAGAGAGAGAGAGAGAGAGAGAGAGAGAGAGAGAGAGAGAGAGAGAGAGAGAGAGAGAGTTCAAAGACAAGAAAGAAAAGGAAAAGAATACGAAGCAATCAAGTGAGAACTTCAAAGGAAATAAAAAGGAAACAATAACTAAAAAGAGAACGATAAAAGACGGGAATATGAAGAGGAAATTAAGAAAGGAGAATATGATAAAAGAGTAAAAAAAAAAAGGAGGTGAGATGAGAGAATAGACTAAAAAAATAATAAACATGAAGATGGTAAATGGGAACAGGTAAAGGAGATGATAACAGAATGAAGACTATTAAGAAAGATAAACAGGAACATGGCAACACAGAGAAAGCAGGAAGATGAGCATAAGAGGAGAGGCGAATTAGTATGAGGAAAGACGTAATGAGAAATTAAAGAAAAAATATAAAGAGAAACATGACAGACGAAAGGAAGAGGAAGCAGTTAAGATAATATAAAAAAAATAAAAGTGGATGACCGACGAAAGAACACAAAAAGTAGTGACGAGCAAATTAAAAAAAAACATTAATTAAAACAAACCCGAATGAGGAAATAAACAAGAAAAGACGAGAAAAAAATGAGTTAAGCAAAGTAGAATTTAGGGAATGGAAATAAAGACAGCAGGAATAAGACACTGAAGAGAAAGACAAAAAAATAGAGAGAGCCGATGAGAGGGGAGAGGAGGGGTGAAAAAAGCGGTTCAGGAGGAGGAAGAGGAACAGGAACAGGAGGGAATGGAAATAACCGGATCAGGATAGGTGAAAAGAGGTTTGTGGACGGGGGGAGAAGAGGCGGGTAAAAGATTTAGGAAGAACAAAAGAAAGTCAGCTAAATGGTGCAATGGATAGATACGAGTGATTAAGAATAGGTGGTCACATAATAAGAGTATATAGTGTGTATTATAAGAAAAAAGAAGAAGACGGCATAAACACTAGGAGGGTAAACGGAAGATTTGTTGTGGAAGGAACATAGAGGAGTTCAAGTTGAGTGATACTGGGAGATGAAGTAGATGTATGAGAAAGACGTACAATACAGCTGCTGCCCCAGTTACATTGGCAGATACAGTAGACACTGTTTTAAATTAAGCCATCGGTCATCTGCCGACGTGACCCTCCTCCCCCGCTTTTCTGAATCATTGACTGCCAGCCGACATTGAGCATTATGTTTACTCCACATATCAGTCAGCGAATTACACTATCACCGAATGTCAGTCAGCTGTTTAATTGTCTCCAAGCCCTGAACAGGCACCCATATCATCGTCAGAGGCATCCATAGTGTCGCCAGGAACGTCCATCACTCCATTACCATCGATCACAGGACGGTATTATATGTATGGTATTGTTTGGCGTAATTTTGCCTTTCAGACTGCGATATGCACTTTTCTCCCTCTGAGTAAGCATATGTTATTTTGTCCGTTTCCAGGCAATTTCATGTAACTCAGCCCTTCAGATTATCCGCACCTGCATTCATCTTGAGACAAAGGCTGGGTTAAGACAGTTTCTTTTCTATCGTTCTTCGCAGTACTAATTATGTTAATAAACTATTCCACCGTAAGCGTACTCGTCAGTCTCAGGATAGTATAAAAAGTAGTATCTTAGAATGATGAATATGGAAATGTTGGAAATCAGGGGATGTAGAAAGGAGTTAGTGGGAAGGGCAAGAGATTCGGCAGGTGGGAGAGGGCAAGGAAGCAGTGCAAGAGGCAGGAGGTAAGCGGATCAGGGAAGGTCGGGTAAGGTTATAGGGGCAGAGGCGGAGGGGAGCAAGAATTCAGAAAGAGGCAGAAGGGGAAAGATCAGAAGACAAGGGAAGAAAGGAGGAAATGGAGGGAGAAAACTAAGAAGATGGAATTAGGTAGAAAAAGGAAACGTAGAATATGCTCTAGGTGAAAGGGAGGGATAAGGATTTAGGAAGAGGAAAAAAGAGAAAGAAGAAGTGAGAGGAAGAGGAGAAGTAAGAAAAGGAAGCAGGTGAATGACAGAAAGTTGGGGTGAAGTTCAGGTGGGGCGGAGGGAGGGGGTAAGGAATCAGGAAGAGGAAGAGGAACTGAGCGCTGAGTCAAGAGAAAAAGCCCACAATTTTCCCAAAAGCCAACAATTGGAAAAGGAATGTCAGAGACGCAAGGGTGGGGGGAAAAAGGGTGAAGAGGTGACCGTTGCTCGGGGAAAAATGCGATAAAAGTGAGAGAGAGAGAGAGAGAGAGGGAAGGAAATAAGAGCATCATACTGGTTGAACATACATTATGGTATGCTGGATATGAGAGAAAGGGGAAGAGGCAGAAAATGGGAGTTTATAATGACAAATTGGTAAGAGGGTGAATGCGGTAAAGAGGAGGGGCGAAATTTAGAAAGTGATGCAGCAGATTTGATAATACGATAAAAGTGAGGGGAAGGGTGTGCAGTTTAAGAGAAAATGAAGAAATTGATAATAGGGTGAAAAGGATAGGAAATTGATACAAGAAATGGGAAAGTGATAGAAAATTAGGTGAAATAGGGTGGATGGAAAAAATACGGAAGATCATTGAATGCAGTAAGAGATAAAAAGACAGATCAAAAGTTAGATATGAAACAAACAGGAAGAGAATAAAGTTAAAAAGTAATAAGTACGTAGCAGAGGTGAATATAGTGTGGGGAAGCTAAAAGAGAGGTAGATATGAGGGTGAGAGGGATAGGGTAGGTGGATGTTCAAGTGGCAAAAATAGGATGAAATGGGTGAGGAGGTAAGATGAGATGAAATGGGTGAGAGCGTAAGAGGAATAAGTAAGAGGGATGATGGGAAGAGGAATAGGTACGAAGATAGGAGGGGCAGGCAGGGAGAAGGCTGGGCAGGAAGGTAAGAGGGATAGACAGGGTAAGAGGTAGGAAGAGGGAACAGTAAGGATTATAAGAGGAGTAGAGAGAAAAATAAGAGGACGGGAGGAAGGAAAGAGGGCTGAAATGGATGACAAGAAGCTAAACCAAGAAATAAAGAGTTTTAGACAGGCAGAATGGCAAGAAAGGTGGGAATGAGAGGAAGGTAGATAGGAAGAAATACACAGGAAAGTTGTAAAGAGGGTTTGAAGAAAGGCAAGGTGAACTAGCGTAAAGGTAAGATGGGCAGGTGTTAGAGCTCAGAATCAAGGGGAGTAGAGCATTAACAAGTAGTATTGGTATTGGTGTGCAGAGGACCGTGCATAATACTCTTCTCTCGCTCTGTTTCCTCCCTTATGCTCTCTCTCTCTCTCTCTCTCTCTCACACACACACACACACACACACACACACACACACACACACACACACACACACACACACACACACACACACACACACACACACACACACACACACACACACACACACACACACACACACACACACACACACACACACACACACACACACACACACACACACACACACACACACACACACACACACACACACAACCAGATTTCCTCCCCACCTCTCGTGCCTACCCCTGTCTCATCCATCACGCCCTCCCTTTCACATCCCGTCTTTCCCCCAGTCCTCCTTTGCCTCCTCGTCCATCTCCCTCATCCTGTACCACCTCTCCTTCCTATCACCACCCTACCCATCTGTCACCTGAGATTCATGAGGCTTCTTCACATATCACGCTCCTATACACCTTGATGCTCCGTTTTAGTCATCATCGTCATCAGCATCACCAGCAAGCATCATCATCATCATCATCATCAACATCATACTCTGTCCACATGAGTACAACCAGCGATAGGGTTATAAAGAAGCGAGTTTGTCTCTGATGCAACAGGTGGCGCGTGAAATATGGCAGTTTGGAGGCGAAGATTTGTGATAGACAGTCACAATGCAGCACACACACACACACACACACACACACACACACACACACACACACACACACACACACACACACACACACACACACACACACACACACACACACACACACACACACACACACACACACACACACACACACACACACACACACACACACACACACACACACACACACACACACACACACACACACACACACACACACACACACACACACACACACACACACACACACACACACACACACACACACACACACACACACACACACACACACACACACACACACACACACACACACACACACACACACACACACACACACACACACACACACACACACACACACACACACACACACACACACACACACACACACACACACACACACACACACACACACACACACACACACACACACACACACACACACACACACACACACACACACACACACACACACACACACACACACACACACACACACACACACACACACACACACACACACACACACACACACACACACACACACACACACACACACACACACACACACACACACACACACACACACACACACACACACACACACACACACACACACACACACACACACACACACACACACACACACACACACACACACACACACACACACACACACACACACACACACACACACACACACACACACACACACACACACAGCTTGTAGATTTCATGCAGGTATTACACTCCATTGATGTATCTTTTTGACTGATCCTGTGTATGTTATTGTATATTCCTTCGACTTTTCTTTTTTTTCATATTATTCATAGGTTCCTTCTTCTCTTCCCTGGCTTTTATTGTTATCTTGTTTCCTGGTCGTCCATTCATCGTCTTTCTTACCTTTGCTTTTGATTTTCCTACGTTTTCTCCTCTTTGTGTGTGTGTGTGTGTGTGTGTGTGTGTGTGAAATATTGGCAGTGTTCTCAGATGCTGGCAATTCACTGTAACGCTGGCAGTATTTCCTAACGTCATCTATTCCATAAGTTAGCAATAATCTGCAACATTGGCAATATTGCTGTGGGAGCCGGACCTGTGAACAGTGCCGAGTTAACGAGCGTAAACAATTGAGAGAGAGAGAGAGACCCGTATTCTCGTCGGTTAAGGAAGCTCCCTGACACATTTTCCTAAGCGATTTATGAGTATTTTGTTTATTACACGTACCTGTCGTATATTGTATTCATTAAATCCTTGTAATATTGCCATACACTGCATAGATAACGTACAAAAGGGTATTAACCTGCTATACCAAAAAATAAATCGCTATGGAGGAGGTGCTAGGGAATTTCCTTACCCGTCAAGAATACGGGACTAGTGAGTGAGTGAGTGAGGTGACATCTGCCTAGTGGGTATCTGAGTGAGTGAGTGAGTGAGTGAGTGAGTGAGGTGATGTCTGCCTAGTGGGTATCTGAATGAGTGAGTGAGTGAGTGTAGGGAGTGAGGTGATATCTGTCTAGTGGGTATCTGAATGAGTGAGTGAGTGAGTGTAGGGAGTGAGGTGATATCTGTCTAGTGGGTATCTGAATGAGTGAGTGAGTGAGGCGAAAAAAAAAAAAAAAGTAAGTTACTCTACAGTGTAACAAGACAAACAATAATAATAAATCAACAGGTATTTACAGTCGGCAAATTTTGAACCAGTTAGAAGCGAATGGCCCCAACAATATTGCCCCCTGATATTATTCTCATATTTTCCTTGTTAATTTGACCGTAAAACTGGGCAAAAAGGCAGGCAGAGCTTCATGTGTGTGTTTCATGTTTGAGCTACAGTATTTATTTTTTTCCATAGCACAATAAATCCAATCGACGTTCAGGTATTGCATTTACGCTCTTCACAATATATATCATTTCCGCCCGGCTGGTATGGAAATGAATTCGAGTGGTTGGGTTGCCTGCAGAGAGCGAGAGAGGTCATAGGCGGAAGTCAGTGAACTAGATTTATTTTCACACGTGCACACACATCCCTCCTCTCGCTCACATTCACGCTTTCCGGCTTGTATTAGTTTTCCCCCAAGCTAGTACTCTCTCTCTCTCTCTCTCTCTCTCTCTCCGGAACGTATGAAATATAATTCATATTATGTATACACCGCATTTACTTCCACCTCCCTCCTTGCTCTGTGCGTATGAATACCCTCTCCACGTCTAGGCTAAATGTACTGCGAAATTTGGAAATGTGTAGAGAGAGGCACTATATATCAGTCTTAATACACCTTACACTCGCCACCTTATTATTACACACTCTGGATACCCCTGTGTAGTGTCGGTATATATTTTTCGTACATTTTCGTCTCCCGCCACTTGCCAATGCTTTCGAATTCTCCTACACCGATCAGCATTTTTTACCATTCACCTACACCCTTTAGCATTCACCTACACCCTTCAGCATTCACCTACAGGTCACCTACACCCTATAGCATTCACCTACAGCCTTTAGCATTCACCTACACCCTATAGCATTCATCCACACCCTTTTCACCTGCAAATTCAAGCACCTACCAGCGTCATTTACACATTACTCGTCACACTGATTACTTTGACACCCCTCTAGACGCCCGTACACCCATCAGCATCTTTTGACACTTACCTACACCCTTCACTACCCGCCAGCATTAATTTATACGTTCGGCACCTCTCTCCAAAAGCTTTCTTCGCGACGGTTCACCCTTCATCACTCCATAACGCTGATCACCACAGTTTCCCATCCATAACTTCCCTGTTTTCTTCAGTCCCCTACACTATCCATATAACCAACTATACACTCCCTTGTTCACCAGACAGCATTTCCCAACAGTCACTTACTCGTAGACCTTTAACCATCAAGAAACACGCTCTTATACTCGCACTTTCCCTTAATCGGCAGTCAGCATCTCACTGCCCTAAATTGCTTTCTCTAACACCCATCTGTCAGCTGTACTTTATATTCATGTATCATCATCATCATCATCATCATCATCACTCTGGTCCCACTCTTTTTAATGAGGTGAGGCAGGATCCAGAAACATAAAAACAGGAGCATCATTAGAATGCCTAGCCACCTGCACCTTCGTCCACTCACACCCTCCCCCATTTCATACACCTTCACCCACTCACCTACACCCTCACCCTCCATTCACCCGCACCCGCCTACCTACACCTTCACCCACTCACCTACACCCTCGCCCTCCATTCACCCGCACCCGCCTACCTACACCTTCACCCACTCACCTACACTCTTACTCAGCCACCTGCACTCTCCTCATCAACCTACATCCTCTACTAACAACTTTGTCATTCTCCCCTGCCCGCCTATAGCGCACGTACTGTACACCTTTCCCAGCTCATATACACCCTCACAGGCCCTTTTACATGCTCCCCCAACCACCTACACCCTCTCCTAATTGCCTGTTAACTCACCCTACGACCAGCATCTAGCTTTGAAGTGCCCGAATGCACAAGGAAGTAAAATGGAAAGAAAGCTTAGTGGAATTATTGGATCCACGAAAGAAAAGAAAATCCTGGATGCCCATTACCTGCGCTCTTTGATCCGGCCTGGGGGTGGATGGGCTGGGGAGTGGCTATTATGAGGAATCTGGTAGGACCTCTTGTAGTGGGGATTGTGGTGGGTATTTATTGGGGATTTGCGGTGACCCGATTTGTGGGAATCGTTAAAGGCTTTCGTGAAAAACAGTGAGATGGAGTATGGGAACCCTGGTAGGACCTCGTTTAGTGGAGATTGTTGTAGGGATTGTGGGGACAGTTGAAGACTCATGTGGGGATTTTGTTGGGATTAGGTTTTTTTTTTAAATATATATATATATATATATATATATATATATAATATATATATATATATATATATATATATATAAGAGTAGGAAGGAAGGATTATGGTAACTCTGGATTTCATGTAGTGGAGCTTGTGATGAGGATTTATGGGGACCAGTAGAAATTAGTGGGGACTTGTTTTTTGGGGGGGAGGGAGGGTTCCTTGTGAGAATTATGGAAGAATTGTGGGGACTGTTTGGAATTCATGTGTAGATAGTTCGGGATTCTCAGTGGAGGCTTGTAGGGTTTGTGGGAATTTTTGTGGAGATTTTTGTGGGGATCTTTAGGAATTAGTGGAGCATTCATGGTAATTTTCCCTTTGGGGAAGGGGGAAGAATACTTCCTTCGTATCCCTGTTTGTAGTAAGAGGCGACTAAAAGGGGCCTTTCTGTCTCCAGTCTGCCTCTTCTTACTGTCCTCTTGTGTTATTCTGTCTAACCTCTCTTCTTGAAAGTAGTTCAATTTTTTCCTCGCTGTTTTAACATTTTTTGTTTTTTTTAATCGAGCCCCTTCCCTTGCTGGAGCGTTCAAATTCTTCGCCTTTGACTTCGCCAGTTGTAATTTTGGCATGGTTCAGTAACATAAATAACAGTTGCACATTTCCACCTGTTGTAATTTTTGTCATCTGCTTTGCTCTCCTCCATTTTACCATAATTATTTCCCTTCTAACATTTCACTCCTCCCCTCCCGTCTTCCTCTCCGGCACCCTTCACTCTCTATATCAATCGCCTTCCTTTCCTCCACCGATCAGTCCTCTCCACTATTCGTCCTCCCTCAACAATCGCTTTCCTCTCCAACAGTACCCTTCATTTTTATAATCCACCTCTTCTCCACGAGTCGTCTCTCTCTCTCTCTCTCTCTACCAATCGCCTTCCTCTTTGCAAAGTCACGTCGGTGTGTTATTATCATGCCTTCCGACCACAATGCTGCTTTTTCCCTCGTAATGGCGTGCTTGTGTACTCTGCAGTTCCATTGCTCAGACACAGTTGGCTCGGTTACAGGACCAACATTATCCTTGAGAATGAGATCCACAGTCGCAAAATGGCCTCTGTTAACTTCTGATGCCGGTGGGGAGTGTGGCTCCGAATAGTGACATTTTCTTGCTTCTGTTTCCATTGCATTCCTGTGGCGTATTGTACTTTATTTTTTTCCACGTCTTCATACGCTTACATAAACTCAGTAAGAGGCTTATCGAACTAGAGCGTTAGATACAGTCCTTATTAAACCCTTCAGTTTTAAAAGATCTTTCCTATGTTGAATAAAATCGTCTGGAGGTAATAACAGTAAAATAAAGTATGTATATTGAAGAGATTAACTTCTCGACCTTCAAAGGGCTTCCTGTATCGGTTAAAATAAATAAGCTGTCAGGTAAGGCTAAACTCCCAAACTCGCACTTTTAACTCCTTCGATCCTTGACGTATTTTTCATTTTCTTGCTGCCACCAGACAATTTTACATAACTTGTGATATTTTATCTTGTCCTGGGGATGTTCATCTTAGAGTTCATATACACCTTTTACTACTAGGAAGAAAATAGTTTGGAGTTAGCAAAACTATATTAGTAAAACAGATCACTGGAGGAAGGTGTTAAAACTGAGAGGCAGCTGGAGGTAAGAAACACTAAGCATTAAGGAAAGTCATTCACAACAACCTCACAGGCTCACATCATGTAGAGAGAGAAAAAAAAATCTCAACAGAGCTGTATTTATAAATGATCCTAACCTACTTTTACAATGGAGAAGTCTCCATAGTAGTGAATTATTGTCAGAAATAGCTTTGTCTCTTCGCGTTTTTTTATGTTCACTTTAGTTTGGTTTAAAGCACATGAGTGAATACAAAAGCAAAAACAAACGCAGCTCAGACTCAGGAATATTTATGAATACTGCCCCAAGACGAGTGTTACACCCCACCACAACGATAACACCATCCATCCATCCATCATCCAATCCTACATCGCCCCAAGAGGAGCGTAGGAGCCCGGGGCTAGGCATTTGATCTTGACATTTAAGATGAGGGTATCATGAAAGAATTCAGTTACATTTTTTTTTCCCTGTCTCCCTATCGACAGAGGCATACTGTTTCCTCAGTATATACAATGCAGCGTTGTGTACACTACATGGCCTAAGGAACACCAAAGAAATTCTCGATACAAAAACTTGTACAGCCTCATTCTGATCCGCGACATAGCTGAGCCATTTTCCTCTTCAAAGTTCCCGGGAAAATGTTCAGGGGGATAATAAACTTTGTCCTAAGAAGGTACTTAGACGATAACAGTGATTATAACTCACCGATATGGGTGTTAGACTTTAAGGTGGTCCACATTTGCGACACTGATGGTGGAGGAAATTTTCATCTTAATACTTTTAGGTATTTACGTCACTAGAATTTATCGAATATTAGTAAAGCCTGTCTTCGTCACCCTTAGTTACACGTCTTCCTCGTTACTCCATCAACTCTCCCATTTTTAGCCATCACACTATTCCGCATTATCCTACCTCTTGCCCTTATCGCTCCTCCTCTCCATCATCCTCCCCACAACTTCACCTCCTCCCTCCCTCTTTCCACCATTCTTCGCTTTTCACCACCCCACCCTTCATCACCACCCCTCCCCCTCTTCACCACCCCTCTCTCTCTTCACCACCCCTCCTCTTCACTACCTCTTCTAATCAGTACCCCTTACCTTCTTCACTGCCCCTCCCCCTGTCAGTCATCTCTTTCATTATTTGTTAACCCTCCCATCTCCCATCATCCCTCCACATCTTCGTCAGTTCTCCTTCTGTCCACCTACTTCCTCCTCACTACCCCAGCCCCTCCTGTTTTTAAGACACCCCTTTCATTCTTCCATCACCCCTCCCCTTATTCACCAACCCTCCCTCTCTTCTTTCTTCGCCATCCCTCTCTTTTATCAATAACCCATCTATTCCTCATCATTCCCCCTCCTCTTACAACCCCTTATTCCTTCTGTAGGCCATTCCCTCTCAGTATCCCTAAGGTCGTGAATATTATCAATCTCTTCGGAAGGAGAAATCTCATCCAAGCTGAATAAAGTTGCCTAGAGGTATCAAGAATAATACAATAAAATACCGTACGGGATTTTTAGCAGCGCGTAACTGGGGACCCCTCTTCACTTACATGTAGAAATCTCTCCTCAGTGCTGAGTAAGATGGTCTGTCCGCAACAAAAGCTATATAATCGTACTTGGGGTGTTAATGGTAAAGGTTGTGGATGGGAGTGAGTGGAAAGGTGGTGGAGTGAGAATCAGTTCTGTCTATTCTCACTCCACCTCCCGTAACACTGAATGATCCTTGCTTTTTCAATACTCGCTTAAAGGGCGCCTTCGGTGGCCTCCGCTCGATGTCAGAAGGCCAGAAATGAGTCATAAATCGGGAACCGGTGGCCCGATTGGATTGGAAATTGCTTTATTCTCCAAGTTAGAGCATTTTAACGGTACCTTGCTTTAACAAAAATTGCGCTACGTTGCGCCGTTTTTGCTGTGTTACGGTAACAAACAAACCAACAAACATACAAAAATCGGATCATTATAATATAGATGATGGTGTATAATGCTATATTATTTTCATATCAGCAGACGATTATATTCTTCTCAGGAGAGCCCCTGTAATGACAGGGTTAGATACAACCTCAGTGCAACTGTTCATCATGATATTTGGTCTTAAATTTATTCTTCTCATTGCCCAACAGTTTTATTTGTTGTAGGAGAACGATTGTTGTGAAGTGATTAGAAATTCTGCATTAGCCCATACAGTACGGTGATGTATATCCAGTATTTTGTAGCCAGCGTTAGACAGTTTTATTCAGCAAAGGGACGCCTCTCGCAGTGAAGGGGTCAGGGTCTTTACACCCGGCAGGACACAAGACACTGATTGGGCTTCTGGTGCGCAACTTCGTGGTTCCTTTCACGTAAAGTTTTTCGTGTCTACTCTTTCTTAGAAAATCTCTCTCTGTCTGTCTGTCTGTCTGTCTGTCTGTCTCTCTCTCTCTCTCTCTCTCTCTCTCCCCCACCTACCTTCTCTCACCTCTCCAATAACCTCGACCACCCTACCTGATAATCGAACTCCCTGTTTGTCACCGTTCCTTTTAATGAAGTTTTACCTTTATTACGTGGGGCCCCAAACACCTTTCAAAAACTCCCCAATTTACTCCTCTAATTTGCTCGAATGTGATCTTTACGTCATTTGGAAGGTAGGTGGATTGAGATTAGTAAGTAGCGTGATGTGGGTTGGTATGAAAATACTGTGGACGCTATGTAGAGAGGTAAATGAGTAGACAAAATATGACATATGACATATAGAGAAACAGTCTTGATTTATACAGACACAGGTAAAGGTTCGATAAACTAGAAAGCGCTCAAAGAGCGCATACCTCCTTCCATGCCTTTGCCATTAGAAAGGATCCGGATCCGGATCCAGATCCGCCTCCATATTTAATAAATTCTTTCTTGGCCCATGGCCCGCCTTTCCTCATTATTTCATTAAAAATAATTGAGTACCGGTACTTTTGGAGGTAATGTGCGGGATACACCGAATCCGGATCCGCCCCCAAATGTAATAATTTCTTCTTTGGCTCTTGGCCCACCCTTCCACAAAATTTCATCAAAATCCGTTCATAACGTTTTGATTAAACCCGGATCCGGATCCGTGGATATAGGATCAAGATCCGGATGCGCCCTCAAATTTAATAAATTTTTACTTGGTCCATGGCCCACCTTTCCACAAATTTTCATTGAAATTCATGGAGAACATTTGGAGACATTGTGCAGGATATTCCGGATGCGGATCCGGCTTGAAATTTAATCATTAATTCCTTGTACAAGGTCCCACCCTTCCACAAAATTTCATCAAAATCTGTTCTTAATTTTTTAGTAATCGTGCTAACAAATGGACAGACGGACATGCAAACAAACCAACGCGGGCTAACATATAACTTCCATGGCGGAGGTAATAAATAAAAGTGGACGAACTAATAGATTTATAGACACAAAACTGTAGGTAGCTGACATAAGTAACTAGAGGGGTACTCAGTGCGGTGCATCTCTCCGATAAGGGCAACATTATTTCCAATCCACTCTTCATAATATGTTAGGGTTTCTCATCATTGATTAGGGTTTCACCAAAAATGTCTTCCGGATCCAGAATGTGTAATACGATCCGGATCGGTCCCGAAAGTCGATCGATTGTTCCCTGGGACATGGGCTATCTACTCACCAAATTTGGTCCAAATCTTTCTTTTACTTTTTGAGTAATCCAGCTAACAAACAAACAGACAAACAAACAGGGGTGAAAACATACTCTCCTTGTCGGAGAAAATGATGATAGACTGATGGATATATAAAAAGGCAGATAAGCAGATAGGGATGTAGACAGATAGAGATAATTAGCAGACAGGGAGAAATATGTGTCTGTGACCTGGTGTGAACCCCTCTCGAATATATGATGCACTAAACAATCTCATAATTTTTGAGGTGGGGCCAGATGTGAACAGTTATTAAAGTGTATGCTGTGTTGAGGGTAGGTGGGTGTAGGAGGATGTGGGTGGGTGGTAATTGGGTTTTGGAGGGTGTAGGTGGGTGTAGTTGGGTGTAAGTGGGTGTTGGAGGGTGTGGGGGCGTGTGGGATTGGGAGAGTGTCAGTGGTTGGAGAATGATGTAAATAAATGGCGGTGGGTGTATGAAAGGGTGTAGGTGTAGGAAGGTGTATTTGGGTGAGGGTAGATGTCTGGGAATGTATGTGGGCGTTGGAAAGTGTAGGTGGATTTGGAGGGGTGTGAGTATGTGTAGGAGATGCACGAGGGTGTAGATGGATGCACGACCATGAAGATGGATATGAGGGGGCATAAAATGGAAGGCAGCGTGTGGGAGAAAATAGATATAGGCGGGTGTAAGAGGGTGTAGGTGGAATGTAGGAGGGTGAAAATACACACACACACACACACACACACACACACACACACACACACACACACACACACACACACACACACACACACACACACACACACACACACACACACAACGTTATCTTGTGTTTTTTTTTTCGTAGTATCATCAGGTAAATTAATATATGAATCACCTGGATCTCGGTCATTTGCTGCTTCTGTTATTACCCGCCGCGATAGGTAAGCTGGTATTGTTTTCAGTGCGTGCGTGTGTGTGTGTGTGTGTGTGTGTGTGTGTGTGTGTGTGTGTGTGATATTCTCTCTTCATTCCCTTCCATCACAGCCCCAGCTCCCCCTCCCTCCATATTTTTTCTCTACTTTCTCTTCATTCTCTTTCTTCAACCCACCCACTCTCCCTCCCTCCCTCCGTACCTATACTGCTCTCTCTATTCTTCTCTCCACTCCACCCTTCCTTTGTTCATTGTTTCCCTCCCTTCCTCCATATCTCCTACTTTTTTCCCTCTTCCAATTCCCCGTTCCCCCTTCCCAACTTTTTCTTCCGTACTCCCCCCATTCCCCTCATTCTCTCGCCGTTTCCTTCGTTTTCTCCCCTCCCTCCTCCCCACCTTGTCTCCATTCTTCCCCTCCCTCGTATTCTCTCTTTTCTTCCTCCCTCCTTCTCTGTGATTTTCCATCCCATCCCTCCATCTCTCCCTCCCTTCCCCCTCCTCCCTGCTCTATCCCTCCCTCTCCTCTCCTCCCTGCTCTCTCCCTCCCTCTCCCCTCCTCCCTGCTCTCTCCCTCCTCCCTGCTTTCTCCCTCCCTCTCCCCTCCTCCTTGCTCTCTCGCTCCCTCTCCTTGGAATTTAGCGTCGAGTTCAATTTTGTCGGCTGGGATTGATTTAACGCTGCCACGCTAGCAAAGAGGGTCAGGCAGGCAGGCAAGGAGAGGCAGGCAGGCAGGCAAGGAGGGGCAGGCAGGCTGGAAGGCAGGCTAAGAGGGGCAGACAGGCGTTTAAGGAGGGATAGACTGATGGGTAAGAAGGGACAGGCAGGTAGGTAAAAAAAGATAGGCAGTTAGGTAAGAAGGGACAAGGAGACAGGTAAGGAGGGACAGGTCGGTAGGTAAGGAGGTGCAGACAGGCAGGCAGAGAACTGGTAGGCAGCAAGGGATGGAGGAGGAGAGAGAAGCAGGAGAGAAGAAGGCACGGAAAGACACGAGAAATTCGGAAACAGTAAAGGAAGAGACGTATGGAACTGAAGATGGCAGGAGGTGGGATCAAAGGCGGAGAAGAGGTAGGAGAAAAACTAAGAGACATGCTGCAAAGGAATCAGGAGGATAAGGGAGAGGAAGGCAAGGGGTAGGTAGGAAGGCAGAGGAGGGATAGGCAGAAAGACAGGCACAAAGAAAAATGGGAAACAGAAAGGCAGGCAGTAGGAGGCATGGAGAGAGGCAAAAGGGAAAGGGAGGTAGAAAAAATAAAAAGGAAATAAGTAGAATGGGAGAAGATACAGGCAGTGACGTAGACAGATAAACACAAATAAGAAGGCCGGCATGTAGGAAAGACTAAGGCAGGAATACAAAGAAATAGACAGGCAGGCACACACTTTGAGGCAGCAGACAAATAGGCAATAAACATACAGGCAGACATTGAAACAAGTCGACAACCACACACAGTATCAAGTAAGTAGACAGAGAGGTTGAGTGGATGACAGTGGAACAGTTGGGCATCCACGCATAACAAGAGGTTAGCAGTAGATCGGCAGGCATGCAGGCAGGCAGTGAAACAGTTGAAACCAATTACAGGCAACATTAGAAACAGTCAGCAAACAATGAAGCAGCTAGACAGGCACAGAGAGGAAGGCGATCAGACAGACAGAGAGGAGACCGGCCGAAAATGAAAGAGGCAGGCAGGGACACACCCAGTGAGTTAGGCAGACAAGGAAACTGGCAAAGGAGACAAAGTGGGAAACATGAGGCAATTAAGGCAGTGGAGGAGGCAGGGAGGGGTGCAGAAAGGGGGCGGAGGCATGGAGGGAGGATGGGATAAAGGTTAGGGAGTCAGAAGGGGAGGTCAGGGAGGGAGTGGGGGGGGGGGACAATGCCAGCCGTCAATGATAGTGTTACCCCATCACCACCTCCGGGACTCTCTGGCGCCCCCGACTTGTGTGTGTACCCGAATTTCTCTTAAACGGTTCATTGCGATACCCAAATTCTTATTCAGGAAAATTCTGACGGAGCTCCAGTTCTTGAGCAGACCCGTGCTTCCAATGCGATTACGTGGAAGTTAGTAGTTTCGTGTTTGACTTGAGCTCTGTGTTTATGAGGTATCAGATTCGCCATCAAGCAGACTCACGCTTTGAAAATGGGTTCCCTGAGGTATGACAAGCCTGGTTCACTGGGCTGCTAATTACGTTCGAGGTTGAATAGACTCATGAAATGAAACAGAAATGCCGCTCTCTAACCTGAAGGTTCCTTTTATAATAACTAGAATTGGGACGCAAACGACAAGAAGCGTAAGAGAGGGGCAGAGGAAAAAAAAAGAAAAAGAAAAAGTAGAGCATCAGACGTTCGTAAAAGAAACTGCATTCATAGGAAGGACGCAAACGAACAGGAAGGAAAACATTAAGATAGTAAAAAAGGCACGAATTCTAAGTGGCTGGGAATTTCGTTACACAGATTCCTCAGCGATTTATTTAGCACTTCGCACCGTGGTAATCCTCATGTAGGTTGCTGTTACAAACCACGTCAATATTTAAACGATAAAAATAACATCTATTAGAGAATGTAGGGTGTAATGTAAAAATAAATAGCCAAGGATGAGGTGCAACGTAGCCCCCAGTGTCATCCAAAATACTATCAACACAGGCAAGAAGAGGAAAGGACGACACGGCTATTAATCGTTTAAAAGAGGATGCTTTACGGAAGAATAAACTCGTCTGGAGATTACAGAATTTATTTATTGTGAGTCCATGTTATTCTTTTGAGGACGACAGCCGAAGTAAGATAGTTGCTAGAGGAGATATAAAAGAGAGAGAGAGAGAGAGAGAGAGAGAGAGAGAGAGAGAGAGAGAGAGAGAGAGAGAGATAATGAATTGTCTTTAACAACTTAAAATTACAGGAGGAGCCCGGAAGGAGGTATGAGAGAGAGTAAATAAAGGGAGGTGAAGGGCAACGCAAAAAGACTTACATGACACACAAGATAAAAAGACTGCAATCAGGCCAGGAACCAACACACACACACACACACACACACACACACACACACACACACACACACACACACACACACACACACACACACACACACACACACACACACACACACACACACACACACACACACACACACAGACGACAGAGACTGGGACAGAGAGAAAGACAGAGACAAAGACAGACAGACAGACATAGTTTCATACACACACACACACACACACACACACACACACACACACACACACACACACACACACACACACACACACACACACACACACACACACACACACACACACACACATGACAAATCAAAATCGAACAGGAAGAGTAACAGACGACAAAACAAAGACACAAACACACACGAAGGAATATAATGCTATAAAAATCAGACAAGGCATGAGTCACTGAAAAAAAGGGAGTCTCTCTTTCTCTCTCTCTCTCTCTCTCTCTCTCTCTCTCTCTCAATAAATTGGTTCACTGTAGCTCCAGCACATTACACATCCTCTGACTCCTTCCTCTCCCTCTCCTCCTTCCTCTCTCGCTCTCATCTCCTCCACCCTCTCCCATCCCCCTCCCCCTCCCTATCCCCCCTCCCCCACCCTTACTCCCTTTGATACGGTGATGGTAATTACCTGCATGTGACTGGCGCGTCAGGTAATTCGTCTCCCGTGTGATTCGGTGGTCTGTTGCCTCGGTGAGTATGATAAGCAGAGATGGAAAATATGAGAGAGAGAGAGAGAGAGAGAGAGAGAGAGAGAGAGAGAGAGATTCTTACCTCACTCATTTACAAGCTGTCACTCATAATGCTTTAATTCGGCCCTTTGACTTCAGATGACAGTAACAGATATTTTCGTCGACTTCGAACGATTTTATTCAGCAAAATTTATCTTACTTAGCATAAGGCAAAAATTAATGTTCACAGCTCTGACACTTGAATGGCATTACTTACATATCTTTTTCTGGTTACCTCTTCCCTATTTTATTCATCAGAGAAACCATACGCTCTTGCAGTTACTATTCGTGGTTATTATATTCACTCTCTCTCTCTCTCTCTCTCTCTCTCAAAATCGGTTATAAATGGCTTGCCTTTGCTTTGTCGGAATACAGTCAACCAAGAAACGGGAAAACTATTTCTCACATCCTTTCTGTGAGGATGCAGGTATTTTTATCTGTCTCCCAGCCTTCAGACGCGTTTTGTTTCGCCAGCAATACCGATATATTCCTGGAACTTCTCTTGGCCAGGAAAATGTTGCCCTGAAACCTGAGGCATGTAGGTGAGGGATGGGGTGAGAGCTGGGGATTTATGGTAGGTAGCTGGATCTAGGCGTGTACGTGGGTGGTGAACAACTCTATTTTTTTTTCGTGTATTGGAGAGAGAGAGAGAGAGAGAGAGAGAGAGAGAGAGAGATGGGGAACATTTATTTATTTTGTTGTCATTGTTGCTCTTGTAATGCCAAGAGGTTATATTAATATTTATTATCATAGCACACACACACACACACACACACACACACACACACACACACACACACACACACACACACACACACACACACACACACACACACACACACACACACACACACACACACACACACACACACACACACACACACACACACACACACACACACACTCATCCCCTTCATCCTTCGAATTTACAGCACGCATTGAATTCCCACACTCACTTTCCTTCCTAACATCTCATTATCCCTACAACCCACCTTAAGCAGGATATCCCTCTCATCGCCTTCTCTGCTTGGGGCTCTCCTAAACGTAATGAAGCCTAATGACAGAAGGAATAAAATTAAGTTAACGACATGCTAACTGGAATACATGGAGCGTGTTCGAGTCAGCAAAGATATTAGTGTTGTTGTTTGGGCTTTCAATTGACGTACGAGAATTTCCTGTAGCTTTAAACATTTCCAAGATAACCCAGCTTTTCTGTACTTAATTCGGCGGTTTTGGTCTTTTCAGCATTACGGTACGGAATTATAAGAACATATGAGTAACTTATTACTTCCATAAGCATTATTTTCCCTTTTTTCATTTTTTTTTTAAAGCGATGTGGTGACGAATTTTGAGATGTCACAAAAGTAAACCTATAACTTTTTCAAAAACGTTCCAGCGATGTAATTCTAATAGTGTGCGAGATAATAAACTTTTGGTGCTCAGTTAGGTACTATTTGTTTTATAAGTAATATGATGGCGGCGTTTGAGAAGCCACATAAACAGCACCAATTACTTTATTCATAATCTTTCTAACAGTGTGCGTAGATTCAGTGTAGCTTCATAATATCCGGTATAACACAGTGTTGATGCTGTACGTTACCACTCTACTACGTGCCTGAAAGTGTTCTCGGGCTGACTGTGAAATGAAGTTAAAATGATATATTCACATGCATTAATTTGTCTTTTTCATCATCATCATCATCATCATCATCATCATCTTTTTCTTCTTCTTCAGTGTCAGAGATCAAATTGGAAGGTCATGTTTCCTTTTCCGGTTGTCACTCGCGGAGATAGTTGTTGATTCACTTAATCATCAAGCACTGAGAGCCTCCTACGCCACAACAGCACCACGAGTCAACCCACTTCCGGATCACAAATGACATGACTTTAATTTATATACCCTTTCTATACTTGTTCTTCATTGGTTTGCATTGCCACTTCCATACAACTTAGATACAAATTCAGGAAAGCCTCTTGCGTTGAATGGATTAGCAAAGGCAATACCTGGCCTCTAAAATTCGAAGAGCCTCTCCTAAAGTTGAGCAAATACCAGGAAATAGGAAGGAAAAATGCTGCAGAAGGTCATCGGGCTGAGAGCAGGATTTAAATAAACGACCTGATACCCCACCAGCCCAGCCACACCACCAGGTCACCCGGATATCCGCTTCCACCACACCTCCACACAACACCAGGCTAAACAAAACTGTTCGGGAGTTGACCTTTTGTGCTCTTGAAAGCTGAGAACACTGGTTAACTCTTGCATTAATGACATCGATTGGCGAGAGGTTTTGGGTACACAGGAATTGCGTTTTCACCTTAAAGGAGAAGGCGTGAAGGCCGAGAGTTTGATAAAACGACGGTAAAGAGACAAGGATGCAGTACTGAAGCGGAAAGAGAGAGGCTGAAAGGCTCAGTGAGAGGAGAGGAGTTGATCAGAAAAACCTTGAATTTCAGCCTGTTTAGACAGCCACGTGCGTTAAATTCCCACACAAATGAGACCAGTACTCTGCACTGTAGAAATCAAGTCCACTGAACAAACTCTGCCACTGTGCACGGTTAAACGAATGATAGAGACTTTAGCACGTTCGCTGCCTGGTGATTTAACATGAGAACGAATGCGATTTGTCCAGAAAAGTTCAGGAAAAACAGAAACAGTGATTATCGACAGATGATGAAAAACTAAATTTTATGCTACCGGTATTGAAGGCAAAGGTTTTTTTTTTTCTTTTACATAGTGACGAGAAGAAAGAGGAAGAAATTAAGCCTTTGATTCGCTAAAAACAATGAGAGGACCGTCTGGAAAAAAGATATACCGTATTTGTACTACTATCAAAGGCCATAGATCTGCCAAGTGACACAGCAAAGTTCCACCAAAATCCCGAGAGGAGGGTGCTATGTAAAATCGTCAGTGGAGTACTTCTGACGGAACAGACACTGGTGATCAGGAATATTGTTTTTAAAAAGGTTGTCAAAAGTATACTGTTATGAATCGATTAAAATACACTGAATATATAAAATTTTATACCAGTTGCTTGATGCTGTAGTTAGAAGCTAGAGATATCGAGTTTTCTTTGTAACAATGTGAACGTGAGCAAGTTTCCAGACTGAAGGAAAGCCATTCTACAGACGGACATATAAATAAGAAAAGACTTTCCTAAGAAGTGTGACAGCACAGAAATAACCCTAGAGGACAAAAGGAAGGATTCAATCAGGACTGTTTGTGTTATTATTCATGACGCCTAAGAGGGCAGAAGGCACTGAACACATTAGATTCTTATTGTTAAGTAAAAGTATGTAAAGGGGAGGAGGCCAAAAGTTGTACACGAAAAATTACACATCATCAGTTTTAATGCCTCCTGATTTCGCGGCGCCGTGGATTGTTCGAGTGGAAGAACTATAGCCTATAACGAAGTGGTATATATAATGATAATGCAACAGTTTTGGCAAATGAGGAAGTGGAGGAGCGTTGTGATGTTGGTGTTATGTGCATTAGAAGTGCTTGAAGAAGTTGTGGAGAGGATGGGGAACGAAAAACTGACGAGGAGAGTGTGTGTGAGTGATGTGGAAGGGAGAGGAGGAACCGATGAAATACAGGGTTGGGGCGGAGTGGTATATGAGAGAGTGGGATGTGAGTTGGGGATAGGTCGTCCTGATGGTTGATGACACAGTGACATGGAGGGTATTTTGTTTGTGGCCACCCCATACGGAACTAAGGCGACTGGTTATAGGTAGATAAACAGATAATTATATATGTAGGTAAATAGGCAGAACAATTTTTGGCCGATTTGGACTTTTCGCATTCTAAGGAGGGACCAAGTCGGGCCAAAACGTCCTATCTTCACATCAAACAAAAATTTCAGCATGTTGGCATTCCTCTTCCTTCAGTATTTACATAATTTTCTACCCATGTGATGTTCCGCCAAGGGATGAAATATTGGAAACCACATCCCCTGCGTCCGTCGCTATTAATATCGGCAGTCCATCTGCCCTTAAGTCTCTGATTGGTGCCCTTGGCCCCGTTCTAATATCAGAGTGGATCCCGTCAATCAGGATAAGTGGCTGGATGTTGGAAATCGTGTGTGGTGATGGTGTTGGCAGGAATATTGGTAATAATGGAGACATGGCGCTGTCATCCCAATCCCCCTTTCTTTCCTTACCATTATCATTTTTTGTTTTCACTGTCTACTTTCCTCTCATCATATATTTCCCATCCTTCCTGTCACTTTTTATTACTCTTCTTTCCGCACCAAGTGGCTCTACACTGAATGATCAGCCTAATCGTTTCCTGCAACTCAAGAAACCATTTACAACGCTGGGTGGTAACCCTATAACCAGACACCCGGGTGACGTGGAGTCTAGTAGCCTACTATGATGCCTTTGTTAACTAGGGGGAGAGATGCCAATGTGGCATCCACCCGGGAACAAAACCTCCACTCTTGCGCCTCGCAGTGGCAAGGCGCTGTCTACTACAAGGAACGTCAATCCACTGCACTGGATGGTCCTGCAAGGGCGATTGGTTGCTTGAGGTTCATGGTTTTGCTCGGCCTTGCTGACCATGGTTACTCAGCAGCAACATTCTCTCTCTCTCTCTCTCACACACACACACACACACACACACACACACACACACACACACACACACACACACACACACACACACACACACACACACGCACGCACGCACGCACGCACGCACGCACGCACGCGCGCGCGCAATTATTAGCTTTCCTAGGACAGGCTAAGCAGTAGAACACTCCAAGTAAAGAGAATCGTGGTCGAGAATCGCCTAATTTCGATGACGTCATTATTATTCTGTTCGTGCTATCATCAAACAATTCCCTTCATATTGGGAACAACTTTTCGTGCTAAAAAGGGTAAGAAACAGCTTCCATCAATCCCATTATTACAACAGTGCCTTGTTTTCCTTATACTTTCCTACCGCCGAGTTGTATTAATCAGTAAAACAAATCTCATAGTGAAAAGGTTGTGAGGCAGCGTCTGTTAATTCCATGGGTACACTGTCGTATCTTGATTTTCATTCTTGCCACCGTCAGATGTGTGGATGGTGTGGCCTGTGACGTGGAGCCAGGAATTTCAAAGGCTTCAATCGTCTGGCTGATAAAACCGTACAAGTCTGTCTGATAGTTCTTCAGATTTTGTACTTCTCTGTTCCGGTTATGGTTCCCTTGTGATGTTGATGATGATGATGATGATGATGGAAATGGAGATGGAGATAGTGATGATGATGATGATGATGATGATGATGACGATGATGATGATGAAGATGATGATAACCTAAGCACGAACCCTTTCCCCCTCACCCTTTATCAAACCACATTTCCAGTCCGGTTCAGCCCCACTTTCCGTACACATCCATCCGTCTAAGTACTGGTCCCATTCCACCCTTATCCATACATTCACTCCCCCATCTGTTCCCCCTGTGTTCCACCAGTGTTCACCGTGCCATCAAATTTTCCACTCTTCCCTTCCACCCCTCTGCGCCCTCGGCATTCACTCCTGTATCTGCCCAGCCATTGGTTTCACGTTTTTCTGCTCTACCAAATATAGATCCGGTAGTTTGTAAGCTGTAGTTTTGTTGGGTTAGGGGGCCTTTTTTTTTGCAATTTTTCCTCAGCGATGTATTTTCTAAACTAAGCATTAATATTTTCTTGTATTTTAGTCATATTTCACTAGCTGGAGAGAGACGCCTTCGTGTGGTGGCGCATACATGGCCGGGCGTTGCAGCTGTCTGGTTATACAATCATCCCTCATTCCCCTTTCTGTCCCCCGAAAAGAGGATGGTAGGTTGCTGAAGAAGGGTAGCGTTGACCTGCATTTCACTGGGTTCACATTTAGATGAACCTTGGGATGCGGCTAATACTACTACTATCATTTCACTGTCGGCACAATTTGCATTAACCCCTTCGCTCTGATGACGTATTTTATATTCTGTTCTTGTTACCGCAAGACGATTTTTTCAGTTTCGGAGAGTTAGATATTGCCTTCATTATCTCCTTCACCTTTTTAAAGAGCTCTCATAACCTGGATGAAGTTGTCAGGTAGTACCAAGAATAAACTCATAAACACGTTACCCGATGCAAAAAGTTAATAATATGATGCAATACAGCATTTATAATGCCGACATTAATTATAGAAAATTGTGATAAGATAACACAAATAAACAAGACGTTAACCAAGAGAAGAATCATGGGTCACACATAGCTTCATAACCATTTACCTGGGATTCAGATTTCAGTCTTAATCTCGTCACTGCAAAGGTTGAAGAGGCTGATGTATCGTGTTTTAGCTTTTAAACATTGCGAGGAGTCTTTCTCTGTTGATCAAAATTTTCTGGGTGTTGCAACCAAAATATTTTCGAAAAGACGTCATTGTAGTAGTTGCAGCCCCGGTCTTATCTGAAACGTCACCCGGTGGATTGCAGGCCGAACTTGCCTTTTTTTTTTTTTTTTTTTTTTTTTTTTTTTTTTTTTTTTCCCAAACCACCATCCTCCTTTCGGGGGATAGGGAAGGGCTGACGGAGGTTTATTTAATCTGGCAGATTTGCCGCCTAGTCATATCAGTGTCACCACGTGAAGGATCCCTTTCCAGCACCACGGCATGCTACTGACTGGTTTGAATAAGATTTGGTTAATAAGCTTTCGTACTCTGTTCTCTGCCATTTGTTTTATGTCTTTTTCGTCTATTATATTCCACATGTAAAACTCACACACACACACAAGAAAAAATTCCCGTGGAATAAGCAGGAGCGATATTTTTTTCCTGTGCCATTATTCACGCCTCAGAGACAAGGTGCATTTCTCTGCGTCATTTTTCATGCCTCGTATACTTTATCAAGTCTGAGAACGAAACAATTCTTTGTCTGGGTGTCTGTCACCTTTCCATAATCCGGTGAGGATAAACATATTGTATTATCATCATGTTTTCTTAGGGTAAATAGCGAGACATGAATTAAGACTTTGATCTTTGTTTACCTTTGCAAGACTGATAAGAAGACAAAAACAAGCCTTTGGACTCTGTCACCCATGGACTGTTCACTGAATATCCAGAAATAAGCCTTTGTTTGGTCTCTGTAACATTTCCATAGCCCGGAGAGAAACTAGAATATGTGAAACTTACCAAACAACCCTCTCCCCACAAGAAAAAAAAAAAATCTACAAATACAAGATGGAAAATACTAGACCTAGAAAAAAATCCCAGTTGAAAATGGAAGGCTGGGACGTTGCTGAGTGTTTGTTATTTCGAAGGACGACAACGTGATTTATCTTTAGGGTTTCTTTAAGCACGTTTGAGAGTGTTTGATCCCTTGCTGTACTGGATATTTTCATAAACTTGATTCTCTCTCTCTCTCTCTCTCTCTCTCTCTCTCTAAAAGAAGGACAGAGCTCCAGTAGAGGATGGAGCATAATAAGTGGTGTGCTGTCAGGGTGAAGCATAAGAGAAGTGGAGTGAAAGTGGGGCAAAAAGACAGCGGTAAGTGGGGCATTGAGAGGTGGCGTTGAGGCTGGAGCTTAATGAGTGAGGTTGTTTTTGAGTGGAGCGACAATAAGGTGGAACGAGAGACGAGAGCTGTGGAGAATGAGAAAGGCGGATGAGTGAACAGTGAGGGGAAGGTTTGAAAATGGAGGCTGAAATGTTGTAATAAAGTGGATGTTGAGAAGAAAGTGTGTGTGTGTGTGTGTGTGTGTGTGTGTGTGTGTGTGTGTGTGTGTGTGAGTGTGTGTGTGTGTGTGTGTGAAGCGTGAGGAGTAACAGAAGGATGGGCCATGAGAAAAGGGTGTGAGTGTAAACCATGAGAGTGAATCATAGCGTGAAACGTAAAATAGAAGTGTATAGTGAAACGTGAGAGTCGATGATAGAGTGGAGCTTGAACAGCGATGTGAAGCGGAAAGTGAGAAATAATGACAGGGTGCAGTATAAGATGAAAATATGAGGATGGTGCATGAGAAAAGTGTGGGAAAATGTGGAGCATAAGAATAAAGATAGTATGAAACTAGAATGGACTCAGTAGAGCGCATACCTCTGCCAACGCCCTATCTCGCAATGTTAAAGAAAGTGAAAAAAAAAAATCCTGGATCCGCACCTTTATCCGGATCCGCACCAAAATTTAATGGAGTGTATTCTGGGCCAAGGCCCATTCTTCTACCAAGTTTCGTGGAAATCCGTCCGGCGGTTTTTGTATATTCTTGCTCACAAACAAACCAACCAACAAACGGACAGGCGTGAAAACATAATCTCCTTGGCGGAGATAATAAGAATGTCAATAAGGTCGTGAGAAAAAAAAAGTGCCAAGATGCAGTATGAACCATTATATTTTGATGGAACAAGGAAAAATATGATATGACTGTAGCTAAAAAACTGGAATACATATTTAGCTTCAAGTTATTGGCAAGATTGTGAAGTGTGAAAAAAAAAAAAAAAAAAATAGAATGATTGAAGTGTGAGAAAATTAAGTTTGTGGAGGGACGTAAGAAGGTGAGGATGAGCGTGGCTGCCAATACCCCAGGTAAAGCCAATATTTGCTCTCACCGCCTTCGTTAATTTTTGAGTTGGAGTTCCGGCCGCATTGTTTATCTTTGTGGCCCAACCCTGCCCCCCCCCCTCTCTCTGTCTCTCTCTCTCTCTCTCTCTCTCTCTCTCTCTCAAATATACAGTATACCGTATATATATATATATATATAAATGTTGTGTTTTTATGTATATAATAATGCATACATAATATGAATATTTGTAAGGAAGTGAACAGTTTTTCAAAAATGTTTTACGGCTGTCTGCTTGTTGTCAGATGAACTTTATATCTCACATCAACTCATATAATCTTTTCGTTTCCCGGCAACCCTCCGTTTTTAGGACATTGGGACCGAAATATTGGCAAAATCTATGATCACAGACAGTCTTATTTCACAACCAAGAAATTCAGTAGGTGTAAAAATGCTTTCCTCTCGGCCACTCCCCCGCGACGATGGTCAGGAAGAGATGGTAAAGATGGATGGGTATTTTTGGTCTCAAGCGGTGTTATTTTTTCCCCTGCCCTTTTATCGCTCTGCTGGGAGTTGTGGAAAGATGCAAGACTGAGAAGGCGGCTAAAATAGATCGCGATTCGAACTGGAAGCTCTCTCTTAGTGCTAGTTTGAGACAGTGGAGATTTCACCGTCCATTTCTATTGCTGCAAAAGCCTCGTGCGATACAGCAGGGGCATTGTACGTGAGCTTGGAGGCTTTGTAACATCCCTTCTTCAATCTTTTAGTTTGAAAATAAATAAAGCCTTTCCCATAGCATTGCCATCATGGTTTAGAACTCAAAGATAGGCTGCCGTAGCTCAAATCATTTAATAGAGGGAGATCTACTTAAGTCCCTCGTCATATCTGGCATTAAAAAAAAAAAAATGACCACCCAAGGATTCGAACTGGCGCGGAGAAACACCGCCATCTCTGGTCCGGAAACTTTATCAGTGGACCACAGGGCATATCCTGTCCTTACTATATGTTACCCTTACAGCATGGCCTTTATCCATTTTTTCCCGATATTTTTATCCGTTGATGGTTCTCCTACGTCTGTTATTCCCGTACCCTGTGCCTGCATCCTACCAACTGCATTAATTTCCGTATTCAAAGTGGCCTCGCTGACTTTTTAGCACATCCTCCTAAAGTATTGAATTTGCATTTGACACCACACCACTTATTTGTCTGCTTTTCATTTAGTTTTGATATCGCCATGGTTTCGATCAGTAACATACCAGAACATAACAAGAGATGATAACTGCAGCAGACCAGGTGGCCAATGCTTGGCAGCTCCTACAAGAGAGTGACTGACCTACTAGGATAAGGCAAGGATAACGAAGAAGGTGTAATGAGCCGAATACATCGTTAGGAAAAAAGGTGCTACGAAATTCCCATTGCCACTCAAAATACAATCGTAGTTGAGATAGGGTCATTGAGACCTAAACACTTTTGGATTTGAGATTTAAGGAGGGGAAGGTCTGTCACCGTCACCTCTGCGTCTCCCCAAGTTTAGGACGATGGTGAAGGTGAACTAATTTATTTTTACTCTGTTGCTGTATCACGCCAACTTGAAAAAGAAAGAAAGAAAGAGAGAAAGTGAGTGAGCAGGGCGGTATCGTGGAATATATATGAAGGTCAGCCAACTGGTCTATTTCGAGGCGGGTCAGAATTGAATTGTGGCCCTGAACCATCCAGACCACTTCAGAAACCATTAGGATGACCAATTTTTTTTTTTTTAGGTTTACAGGTTTCTCTCTCTCTCTCTCTCTCACACACACACACACACACACACACACACACACACACACACACACACACACACACACACACACACACACACACACACACACACACACACACACACACACACACACACACACACACACACACACCGGAAAGCTCCCCAAGGTCACTACACTAAACACTCTTTGTCACACTCCGTTTTTCATTCGGTATTTCATTCCTTTAGATCCCCTGAACCAGCGCAGCCTTAAGGGTCATTCTCTTGCCCTCGTGGACTGGACTTTGGACCTAATGGACTGGTGGGGGATGGCTGGATACGCCCCAAGGTCGCTTTAGAACGTGGGAGAGGGAGGGGGAGGAAAGAGGGAGTGGAAGAAAATTGGGAAGAAGAGGGATGGAAGTGGAGGAGGAGAGAAAGAGAGAGAGAGAGAGAGAGAGAGAGAGAGAGAGGGAACTTTATTCGAGATGGTCTGGATGGGAATGGGAGAGATGAAGAAAAAATAAATAAATTATAGAAAATCGGTAAGGTACTCAGACACAGAAGGAAGAGATGGAAGAAGAGAATGAGGAAACAAAAAAACTGAGATGGAGTTCAGGAGGAGGGCAGGACTTAATGTAAAGGAAGGAGACGAAGGAAAAGGGGAGAAGAGTAGGGGGAAAACAGACATGGAGCTGGGGAAATATGGGTAGTGTTAAAGGCAGAGGAAAGTGACTCTAAGGAAGATTGAGAGAGAGAGAGAGAGAGAGAGAGAGAGAGAGAGAGAGAGAGAGCGTAGAGGAAATCTATAGGAGTTTGTATAGAAAGGAAAAATGGAGAGAGAGGGAGAACTTGGGAAAATGGAGTGAGAGGCGGGGTTGAATTTAGAAGACAGTGACAGATGGGAAAGGCTGGGACTGCAGGAGATAAATGAGAAGACAAATGGAAAGAATTAGAGGGAAGAGACAGAGGGAAGGGTTGGTGAAATCTGAATGGAGGGGAAGAGTTAAGGAGAGAAAGGGAGAGATATGGACGAAAATTGAAAGAGGAAGAAGAGGGAGAAGAAGAGAGCAGGGAAAAGAGGGGACAAGGGAGAATTACTGGATTACTTGATGTGTGAAAAGGGTAAAGGCGACGTTATGTGAAGGGTGAACTTAAAAGATGACAGATGTTGAGAGAGGCACGAGACAAAGTTATCGGGGAAGAAAAGTTTATCGTAAAAGTGAAGAGAAGAGCAAAATGACATGAAAAACTGAGGAAAGGGCTGAGAGGAAATATGACGTGAAGAACTAAAGAAAGGGGGGAAAGAAGAGAGCTGGAATAAGGAAATGATGGACATGAAGAAGGTAGAGAGATGCCTTGAGGAGAGAGAGGTAAATGATTACATGGAAAACAAATGTAAGAGAGATGACGTGAATAATTAAGAGAGCAGAAAGATGACCTATAAACCTAGAAAAGTGAGAAAGAGATGACATACGAAAATGAGAGAGAGAAAAAACAGAAGTGCAGCATGACAGCTTAACGAGAAGGAAGTCAAGAGATACAGATGAATAAGAGAAGGGAAGGAGAGAGGAAGAGACAGAGGGGAGACTAAGGATGACAAGGGATGAGATCAAAGGGAAGGAGAGACTGTGTGGGTAACGAGGCAGTGATGATGGTAGGTTGTGGGTAATGAAGGAAGGAAATGAAGAGAAGGAAACACAGGATGATGAAAGTTGGGAAATACAAGGTTAATACGAGAGAGGGTAAATAGACGGGAGAGAGAGAGGAATAGACAGGGAAAGACCAGAGAAGGAAATGGAGGGAGACAGAGATGGGGGAGAAGGGGAGAACCAGACGAGAAGGAGAGGGGAGAACCAAAGGGGAAGGAGGGGGGAAGAAGCAGGGGGGGAAGCAAAAAGTAGAGACAGGGGAGGAAAAAAGAGAGAGAGCGTGGGGGAAAGAGGGGGGAAAATCAGAGGTGAAATTGAGGGGAGAGACAGAGGTGAAGGAAAGAGGAGAGGTCGAAACTAAAGAGAAAGGAGAGACATAAGGGAAGGAGATGGGAGAGACAGAGTGGAGAGTAAGGATGACAGGAGTGAGATCAAAGAGGTGGGGAGGCTATGTGGGTAATGAGGCAATGATGGAGAGAGGGTAAGAGGTGGGTAATTAATGAAGGTGGGGTGGGTTATGACGGAGGGAGACAGGGACCTTTATTGTCGTTGTCTTTGAGCACAGTCACCACCAGTTCGCATTTACTGCCTGGCGTCAAACATCACGAAATATCTTGGAAAGTTTGTTCAGTAATTTAGCAGTTACCTAGATTCCAGTAAGTGTCCCCTGTAAAGAGATCCAACCACTCGAATAAAACAGACACAGCGCGACCATACTGCTCTAAGCTTGAAGCCTTCCTGTAAACACGAAACTGGGAGAACTGTACATTAAACAAGGAGAAATAGCAGACATTGTTTTCGTTGGTATAAAGGACATTATGTGAATCATTAAAAGATCGTATTTGCGCTGAGTCTGAGTACATTATAGCAACAGGGAACCTTACTCTTGCTGGCCTGGAAATATTATAGCAGAGGACTGTATTTATGGTGACTTTTGAGTAGAAATTAGTAATAGAGGATCGTATTCTCGTTGGCGTGGGAAAGATTTCATAACCTCCTTTAATCAGGGGTTTATTTTGCAAATACCCCTTTCTTTCAATTTTTTTTAAATATTATTACGAGTTTGCCGGTATTAACTTCTTTCCACACGAAAAGCCATAATTTATTCACGATGTCACCAGATTATTTCGGTCACCCTAGGAAATTTACCTCCAATTGAAAATGTTTTTGAAGGCTCTGTTCAACCCTTTCAGTTCGAAAAGTCTGTCTAAACCAGATTAACTCGCCTGGAGATAGTAGGATTTGAATAAAAAAGACATTAACCCGTGTGCTGTACAGGTTTTTTCCACCAAAATAAAATCATATGTAGTTAGCGGGGACCAAAAACACCTTCGATCCACTCTCACAGGGAAGAAGGTGCATACATTTAAACCTCTTTGCTGCGTATAGCTTCCATCAGCTGAATAAAAACGACTGGAGCTGCAGTGGAATTCGTCACTCCCAGAACAAACGATCAGTCACCAAAATCTGCAGGACTAGCGATGTGGTGAAATACTGACGAATGATAACCATTTTTAATTTCATGCAACAAACTAATTTCCCCAAAGTGGCAATATGTCGCTCGCCTGATCCTAAACTTCTAAAAAAAAAAATCATGTAAAAAGAATGAAATGTTGCAGTGTCATTGCATGAACATCAAAAATTTGGATCATCCGCTGTTTCTTTTTTTTTTTTTTTTTTTTTTTTATATATAAGTTACGGAAAACTAAGGCTTTGTGGGAGTTGGGTATTTGCTGTTCGTTGACTCTTCTAGTTCTGACAGGCACAGGGGAGAATTGCCTTTCGTTCCCTCATGTTTCACTATCATTTACTGTGTGTTGAGTTGAGAGAGAGAGAGAGAGAGAGAGAGAGAGAGAGAGAGAGAGAGAGAGAGAGAGAGAGAGAACTGTTGAGTATAGATGAGAGGAACAAGTAAAATCAGTGTGTGGAAGAGAATTGGATGGTTGGTGAGAGAGATGGGTGAGATTATGAGAGAAGCGAACCACATGAAAGATTACATGAAGAGATGACAGGGTCCACTTACCGTAAATGGGATGAAGGCCTAAAGAGGGACGTGACGGAGAGCCTCTCCTTGATCATATTATACGGTAGGCCCGATATTCATATTTTAGGCCTACACACTCACACGTTTTCACTGATTCGACATAAGTGTGTAAAGTTTATCATTATCTTTCAAGGCTGGAGATCATAGGCAGCAGGATATACAGACAGAGGGAGGCAGTTCCAGAGTTGACCTGTTGCATAAATGAAGGACTGGAAGTAACGGTTAACTCTTGCATTAGAGAGTTGGACAGAAAAGGGATGAGAGTTTGCTGCTAGACGGGTGCTGCGTGCCCGTCGTAGAGGTGGAGGAATGCATGCAGACAGTTCAGAGGAGCAGTGACCATTAAAGTAGCGATAGAAAAGAGATAAAGATGCAACAGTGCGGCGAAGAGACAGGTTGAAGGGAGTCAGTAAGAGGAGGAGAGTTAATGAGACGAAAAGCCTTTGACTCCACCCTGTTGAGAAGAGCTGTATGTGGGGAGCCTCCCCACACGTGAAAGTTGTACTCCACACAGGGGGGAATAAACCCCTGTATAGAGTCAACAATTGTGCAGGGGTAAAGAAAGAACAGAGTCGGCTCTTTCTGTCTTGTAAGTCTTTTGATTCTTCCGTCCTCCTCTTCCTCTTTCTTTAAACTCTTTCCTTCTTTCTCTAACTCCCAAAACTTTCCTCTTTTACCCCTCCTCTTTCACTGAGTTCTTTCCATTCTCTCTTCTTCCTTCTCCTCCTCCTTACTTCTTCCTTGTCCTGAACTTTCTTTAATGCTCTTTCTTCTTAATTTTTGTTCAGTTCCATCCCAGTGAATGTATCCTCCTTCCGCATCTTATCTTCCAGCCTCTCTCTCTCTCTCTCTCTCTCTCTCTCTCTCTCTCTCTCTCTCTCTCTCTCTCCCCACGCTATTTTTATCAGTCTCTCTAGTATATTCTTTTCCAGTTATTTTTATCCTTCTTTCCCTTCTTCTCTCCTCCCTTTCTTTTCTCTTGTCCAAAGCATATTTCTCCTCTACGCCTTCTTTCGACTCCTCCCTTTCCTTCCTTTCTTCCTTCCGCCCTGATTCCTCGTCTTTTTCTTTCTTATAATCATCGTCCTTCCCTCCTCGTTTCCACTCGCTTTCCTTTACTCCATCACTTACTCCCTTTTCATTCCTTTTCACAGACAAGTATCATTTTCCTTCCCTCCTTTCTTCTCCGTTCATCCCCAGGCGGCCTTTATTTTTTCTTTTCCTTCCCTTTTTCACATTGTTTCTCTCAAATATCTTCTTCTTTTCCAACTCAGTTTCTCTTTTTCTCTTCCTTCATAACTTCTGTCATTCACTTCCCCTTCCTTCTCCCCCCTTCCCTCAGTCATCTCTTCTGTCATCTCTCTTCTTCAGGTATCTGCCAAGCTAATGTTCGTAGAGGAAATGGAAGCTAAGATATGAGCCTGGATTGGCTGAGAAGGGTGGTGTTATAGTCACTAACACCTCAGAGGATTCAGTCTTTGACACTGTGTTAAGCACCAGAAGTATAGCTTCAGGCAGGTCAGAGAAGGAGTGCTTGGGAAGTACAGGGACTCAATTCAAACTTAAGGGACAGCCGTAGGAAGTTAGGCGATTGTGTTAGGCTTCCTGGGTTTGGTAATTACTTGTATAGTCACTGGACTCAGCAACAGAATTAAAGGGAACCTTATTAAGTGCGAGAGAAGCCAAAAACATGCAGCTACGAGCTACCACATTATCCTATCATTGCTAGATTTGCTTCACGGAAAGCGATTATTTTCCGGAAAAAAAAAAAAAAAAAAAAAAAAAAAAAATGGAGATTTAGAATTCCAATTCAAATATTTGACGTTCTAAATAACTTCAGCATTTGTTCAAAATGACTAGGAGAATATGATGAAACTCAGTTATATAAAATGCATTATTAGGATAAGGAAAGTTACTAAGCTTGCATTAGCGCGAGACAGTGTTTATTTCTTTTATACTGCTAGAGCAAGAGGTTAGAATAAATGCAGTTATAGATTTTGATTGTGGTTTCTCTCCCAGACAGTATATCAGAAGTAGAATGGATGAAAGAATTTTATCATCTACATTTCTGTAAAAATATTCATGTTACTTTTTCCACCTTAATAATTGCGTTTTTCTTCCTTTTCCTGCCGACTGTTTTGCCGAAGGGTGGTGGCCTTTCTTAACGCCTGCAGGTTACTTCTTTAAGGGAACCAGTTTGCCCAAGCCAAGAGCAATTCCTCCCTCAGATACGTCACCTTTTCTCTGCCACTTTGACCCTCTTCTTCCCCTTCTTGTGTACTTCACTCTTTGTCTGTTGTTTCTTCCTCCATCTCTCCCTCCCTCTCCACTCTTCATCCTCGTTCCCTCCGCCATCATCATCAGACCACATCACCTGCCAACTATGCTCCTGTCATATCCTTCCTTCTCTCTCGCGCCTCTTTCTCCTCTCTTCCTTGCCTCTCCATTCTTCCTCCTCTTCTTCCTGGTTCCTTCCGCGGTCATCATCATCATTATCATCATCATCATCATCATCATCATCTCCCAGTGGCCACATCACCTGCTAACTATACCTCACCCACTTTACTCCCTCCCTCTTCCTCCTCCTTTCCTCTTTGACTCCCCTCTTCCTCCTCTCCTTCTTGACTCTCCTCTTCCTCCTCTTCTTCCACCTTCCCTGCACCAGTACCTTCTCCCTCTTGCCGCATCACCTGCTAACTATGCCTCTAATTAGTGACCCAACAGCGGACGGCGTCGTTAGGGACAGGTAACGAGGGGAGCAACTGACTCTAATTGTGCGTCGGAAAGAGAGAGAGAGAGAGAGAGATCGTGCCTGCATGTGTGTGTTTGTCTGTGTCCTTGTCTGTCTGTGCTTGTACTCGTATCTGTGTCTGTTTTATGTGTGGTTGTGTTTTTCTATGTCTGTATGCCTGTGTGTTTGGTTGCGTTTTCTGTGTCTATATGTCCGTCTGTGTCTTTGTATGTGCCTGTATTTGTCTATGTCTGTGTATATGTCTGTCTTCGTCTCTTTATATAAGTGTCTATTTCGTTGTTTATATTATATCTTTTTTGTGTCCAAGACTGTGACGGTGTGAGAGAGAAAGAGAGAGAGCGAAATTGCCAGTTATAACAACTATATGAATGCAAATATGTGTGTGCATATGCATGTGCGTGTTCTTGCATGCATCTGTGTGTGTTTCAGAGTCAAAAGTAGTGTGATGGCCTTCAACCACGGGTCCCCCCTCCCCCTCCACTCAACACCCGCACCCCCGCCCCATCCTAGGCAGGAGACGCACCGGGGTTCTTAACAGCATCACCATCTCTTAGGCCGGCTTTTATGCAGGAAGAGGGTGGAAGGGAGGGGACGAGAGGGATGGGAGTGGATCAGGCTTTTACAGACTCTTGTGCCTGATGGAAAACTTAATGAAGGGATGCAAACTGTACTAGGCTATTATCGCCCGCCTTTAACAGGGCGGGACGATATAGTTTTTGTCGGGGCGCGCGCGTGCGTGCGTGTGTGTGTGTGTGTGTGTGTGTGTGTGTGTGTGTGTGTGTGTGTGTGTGTGTGTGTGTGTGTGTGTGATGCCAAAATATCTCGAAAATTTTTGGGTCAGTTTTCACCAAACTTTCAGGAAATGGCAACTGTGTCGATGTACAGAAGCCTAATACGTTTGGTGAGGCTTTGATCAAAGACGACCGGATGCCAGCCACCATAATTTATATTTACCTCCGCCAAGGAGATTATGTTTTACCCCGTGTAGGTTGGTTTGTCTGTCCATCTGTTAGCAGAATTACTCAAAAAAGTTACGAACGGATTTTGATGAACTTTTGTGGAAGGGTGGGCCATACGCCAAGGAAGAAATTATTAAATTCTGGGCCGGATTCGGATCCGGATCCGGAGTATCCCGCACAATATCTCCAAAAGTTCTCCATGAATTTCAATGAAATTTTGTGGAAAGGTGGGCCATGGACCAAGAAAGAATTGATTAAATTCGGAGGCGGATCCGGATCCTGTACCCACAGAGCCGATCCGGATCGTGTTTAATGGCAATGTAATTAGCGGAGATATGCGTTGTCTGAGCGCTCTCTTTTGAAATATGGATTGGCCTTTTGCGAAACGGGTTGACTGAATTCGTAATTTTTTCTTCAAGTTCAGTTTGTAGGTAATGTATGCCTTATCCAACTGCATATTATGGCGGGCGATTAGCATTTGGCCCCTGAATGGTTTTGTTTCATTTTGTGTCTGTACCGGTGACTGTGTCTGTGTGTCTGTGTCTAAGTAAGTTCCTTAGTTAGGTGCGCCAGATCTGGTGGTTGGTTTTGTGACTGCATACTCCAGCGAAATAATTCAGCTGAGTAATCCCGTCTGGCGGTAGTCAGATTAAATGACAAAGCTGGATAAGGGTCTTAGTGGAATACAGAGTGATTGGGTATACAAATAAACTTTGTTTCCAGTTAAGCAAAATGTCACCAAGCCTTTTAAATCATCCAAAAGAGCAAAACTGAGGTGACGGATGTGGAACAACAACAACAACAACAACAACAGCAACTCAAAACCAACAAAGCAAATGCATTCATTTGCTATGCATATCGTTGAAAAGTCGTAATAAGAATATAATTCACTTCGACATCAAAATATAATTCACTTCGACATCAAAATCTCTGAGGGAAAAAAACACGTAAACAAATTACGGTTCACTTTGCACACAGGTTCTCTGGAAAATCGTAAGCTAATTATGGTTCACAATTTCCTTTCAGATTACGAGACCACCGCTCGGCACACAGCGAATATTTTTAAAAGGAAGTTAATAAGACTAGGTTAATGAGGATAAAGGTAACTTCCGCCTCGTTCGTATCTTCTGTATGTCTTATTGATCTTTATCATGTCTACATTGAAATACCATAAATAACGTACATGTGAACATTAATGTATAATATGCAAAACAAAGCATCACGACGAGGTCGTATATTGTCTTTAACTTAGCCGAAAATTGCTGTTTCTCCATAATAAGTGCTGACTTGCTACAATAGACTAACGCTAGAATATTATGCTAGTCGTGAAAATAATGCTGTGGAAAGGATGTAGAGCGGTAATACTATCTTTTTCTGCCAATAAGCTATGTGAAATCGACAAAAAGAAAAAAATGTTTGGGTCAGGTTAAAGTGAAGGAAATAGAGAAAGACTCCCTAAAAGCATGTGATTTAGTCTTTTCTTTCGTATCATTGAAAATATGCACCCTTGAGGAAAGTTATTTGCTCTTCTACGTATGGAGAAAACTTCATGAAAACTTAGACACAAATTCCTGGTCAGAAAGTGGAGAGGCATCATTTTCAGTTTCCTGATGAATCTGAATATTTCCCTTCTGTTAGACCGATTGACGGCCACAGCTGCTCTCCCTCCGATATTTATAATGGTTCGCAAAAAATTAAATGATGTCTTTACAGAAGGGTAGGTTTCTTAGTTTACTGTTAGCACTGTTTCACTGCGAAGTTGTTTTTTATATATTATTTTTGTTGTCTACAAGTGATTTTTAATCAACATAGCATAGCCCCTTGTAGTGAAGAGCATAATGATGGCTGCAGCTTAAAAAGTCTTTCCAGGGATGAATGAAATCACTGGTGATGAGAGGAGTAAGTTGTAATAGAGTGCAAGCATTAACGTAATCCTGTAGAAGTGTGTGTCCGGGAGTGTGAGGGTGAGGGAGTTTCAGCATGTGTGCATACGCCTCGGTCCTTTCAGGTTTACATGATCTTGACTGCTGAAGGTTTCTCTGCGTCGTTTGTAATCGTCAGGAGATAACCCAAATAAAACACAAAAGCTCTACCATCACAGTGAATTACTAAAGAAAACGTGTACAGCTCATTGATTGTGCAGGGTTTCTGTATACTCGATGTGTCTGTCCTGAGTCAGAGTCTGAAAAACGCACTCAAGTCCTATCTCTGCTGTGAGAAGTTAAAGAAAGGGTCATCAATCTCGGTGCAGCTGTCGACCTCCTCAGACTCACTACATCTTGCTAATTCAGAGGAGAAAACCGAAGTCCATCCTAAGGGCAGCAAACTCTGACTAGCGAACAGGTGATGATGATTGGGGAGAGGGCGGTATTGAAATGGAAATTAAGTGTCAAAAGATAAAGAGAGAGGAAGGAGAGACGACAGCTTCAGGATACGGTGTGCGCGCGTGTGTGTGTGCGTGCGTGTGTGTGTGTGTGTGTGTGTGTGTGTGTGTGTGTGTGTGTGTGTGTGTGTGTGTGTGTGTGTGTGTGTTGAGAATGGGGTTGCTTAAGCCTGGGGAATGGAGCTGGGTGAAGGATGAAAGTAGAAGGGCTTAGGGTATGGGAAAGTGTGAAATCGCTGGGGGTAGGGTAAAGTTCGGGGGCTTGGGTCGAGGGGGTCAGAACTGAGGGGGATGGAGCAGGGAAGGGGTGAGGGAGAAAAGTGTGGAAGGGTATGGAAGGTGGTGATAGTGGAGGGGAGTAAGGGTGGGAGAGAATGAAAATGGAGAAAGGTGGGGGTGGGAAGGGGTGCGTGTGGAAAGGGATGAGGATAAGGGGAGTGTGAGGGGTGTGGGGTAAGAGGGGTTGAAGCTAGAGGGGGCTGGGAGTGGGAGAGGATGAGGGTAGAAAGGAAGGTGAGGGTTGGAGAAGATGAGGGTTGAAAGGAAGGTGGGAGGTAGGCGCGTGTGTGAGTGTCGAGTCGAGGAATGGAAGGTTTGGGATGGGAGGAAACTGCGTCTGTGTATGGGGTGGGTGGACGGAGAGTTCCAAGATTGGGTGGGTGATATTTTGTTCCTGAAGGGAGACATGAAACGTT